>NC_142068.1:70780000-71080000 GCF_059756535.1 Pantherophis guttatus | reverse complement strand
AGTGAGTGTGCTTCTTGTCTGGACTAACTCCCAAGGCTAACATTTATCTTCTTTCACATGGGGGTATCCGCAGAGGGAAGGGGGACCAAATGTCAAGGTACAACTATGTGATCCAAGCCCTTCCTCTTCATATGTGTATACAATGACACATATGTGCCTAAAGGCCTTTAATTGTGCAGGTACAGTCATTATCTTGGTTTCTTATCATTCCCCATCTATGGACACTCATTTGAGTTGATCATGAATGTCACACTGTCAGAATCAGAGAACTAGCTTTGCTAAGGCACCATACAGGTAGTCCTTGACATACAACAGTTCATTTAGTGACCATTTGAATTTACAATGGAAAAAAGTGACTTACGACCATTTTTCACACTTACGACCGTTGCAGCATCCCCATGATCACGTGATTTACATTCAGATGCTTGACAGCTGACTCACATTTATGACGGTTGCAATGTCATAAATGTGTCATGTGAGCCCCTTTTGCAGCTTTCTGACAAGCAAAGTCCATGGGGAAGCCAGATTCACTTAATAACCATGTTGCTAATTTAAGTACTGCAGTGATTCACTTAACAAGAAGCGAGAAAAGTCGTAAAACGGGGCAAAACTCACTTAACAAATTTATCACTTAGCAACTTAAATTTTGGACTCAATTGTGGTCGTACGTAGAGGACTACCTTTATTAGAAATTGGAAGACTGTGAGTTGAAGTTCGGCCTTAGCCATGAAAGCCAGCTGGCTGACTTTCTCCCTGAGCCCAACTCACCTCACAGGGTTGTTGTTCTGGGGAAAATAGGAGGAGGAACAAGTGTTGGCTATGTTCACTGCCTTGAGTTATTTGTAAGAATAATAAAGGCAGAACACAAATAAATACGTAAATAAGAGATACAATCCATTGTCATCTACCCATTGCAAGGACTGCCTTGTTCCAGTGTCAGCAATTGTTGAAAACACAGTGATTTATTTTGCCAATCTTTGCTGCTCTATTCCAGACAGAAGAACTAGATATATACTTTTCTTAAATACCTTTTTGTATCCGTAGGTGGTTTTATCGCTGTTTGAAAATTACAACAGCTCTCCTTTGGAGAGGCTGCTTAAAACCTATGAAAATAATTAGGTTTTAAGTTGGGGCCTAATGGCTCCCATTATTTATTTACAATTTAAAATTTTGTGCTGCCCTTTAGAACTAAGTTTTTACACTGCAATTTACAACCCATTAAGTTAAAATTAGTATTTCAATAATCATTAAGACAGACAGTAAAATAAACAAAAGCAGCAGCCAGAGCAGTTACAAGTTTCTGTGTACCATGAATATGAATAATTAACATATTGATATAAATGAAAAGGCCTGGGGGGGGGGATTCCTTGGTGCTGAAAACAAAGTAAGTCAATGCCAAGAATATTTCTTTGCTGAAATATTGCAGAGATGGAGAGTTATTGTTGATATTTACTAGAAGCAATTATATATGATTTTGTATCCTAACATTATATTGTTGGTGAAATTGTACTTGCTTTTGTATATGGAGTCTTCTTCCAATACTAAAACATTACAAGTTAAAATGTGTAATGAGTATGAAACAGGGTGAAATCCAGCAGGTTCTGACAGGTTCTGGAGAACCGGTAGCGGAAATTTTGAGTAGTTCAGAGGACTGGCAAATACCACCTCTGGCTGGTCCCAGAGTGGGGTGGGAATGGAGATTTTGCAATATCCTTCCCCCAGTAGAGGAGAGGGAATGGGGATTTTGCTGTATCCTTCCCCTGCCATGCCCACCAAGCCACGCCCACCAAGCAACACCATGCCCACCAAGCCACGCCCACAGAACCGATAGCAAAAAAAAATGGATTTCACCACTGGTATGAAATGTGCACCAAGACATAGCTTCTTCTTGATGCATGTGTAAATAGCAAAGTATATTTTCTTGTGGCACTTTTTTTTGTATGAATAACTTTCTAAAATGCAATGTAACTCTCCAGATTTATTTCATATGAGCCTAATGATTTAGTTAAGGTTACAGTTCTTTCCTGATATACCTGTCTAATATATATTTGTGATATAGATTTTTATTTTTATTTCCCAAATTCAAACTAAACATAATTTGAATAAATATGACCTAATGAAACTTGCAAAATGGGGCAGAGGGTGGCAAATAATTATTCAGATGTTAGAGTGGTATTGAATTCTAGCAGTCTATTATTGGGACTTCAATAGTCAGAATAAATTAAGCTGGAGAAAATCTGTAGTCCGAAGAATTAATCATCTTCCAGATCCAGATCCTTTGCTTTTAAAATCTATTTTAAATATAGAAACTTGACCCTTCCAGATGTTCCTGATTTGCAGCTGTTAGCAGTCCTCATCTTAGCCATGCTGGGCTAGGGCTGCTGGAGTTATCAACATCTGGAGAATGATGTTGCAACATCACTCTTCAGATGTTGATAACATCTGGAGATGTTCTTGGTAGATGCAGCGGATATTAAAGTATTCAGATCTATTACGATTAATGTTGTTTAAATGCATTGTACCCTCTCGCTTGGATTAACCCTGTTTTAGGTGACGACATGTTCTTTTAATGTATTCTATTTTGCAGAACAAAGGCAAAGCTGAGTTACTGAAGAAACTAGAGCAAGAGAAATTAATTGAGGCAGAAAAGAAGCGGATTGCACAGATCCGTCAACAGCAGCTGGAAACAGAACAGTTTCAATTCTTTGAAGATCAGTTAAAAAAGCAAGAAATAGCTCGTGGTCAGAAAACTAAGAATAATTCAGTTACATCAGAGCCAGCTGATGGGAACACGTTGTCATCTGCTCCACACCTGAACAATACTTTCCCCAAAATAATAGCAAACAAGTGTGATGCTTCTGCTAGTCAATCTCCTCCAATCAGTCGGGCCTTAAAGCCAGCTGCTACCTTAAGTGCCGTTCAGAGTAAGAAAGTATATTTTTTGTTGTTGTTTCTGTCAATAACCTTTCTAAGTTATTGGCTGAATAGGTTTTATAGATAATTCTATAGCAATAGCACTTAGCAATAGCACTTAGACTTATACACCGCTTCACAGTGCTTTACAGCCCTCTCTAAGCGGTTTACAAAAGCAGCATATTGTCCCCAACAATCTGCCTCCTCATTTTACCCACCTCGGAAGGATGGAAGGTTGAGTCAACCTTGAGGCTGGTGAGATTCGAACTGCCAAATTGCAGGAAGTTAGCAGAAGTAACTTGCTGTACTGCATTCTAACCACTGTGCCACCGCGGCTCTTAGACTTATATACAGCTTCATAGTGCTTTATAGTCCTCACTAAGCGGTTTACAGAGTCAGCATATTGCCCCCAACAGTCTGGGTCCTTATTTTACCGACCTCAGAAAGCGTTGACTTTGAGCCAGTTAGGATCGAACTCTTGGCAGTGGGCAGAGTTAGCCTGCAATACCTGCATTCAAACCACTCTGCCACCATGGCTCTTATCATTTCTTAGTATGTTTGGTTTGCAATAAAGAAATAAAAGATACATCAGGGCTAAAAAGTCTGTTTTGATCAGGATGCGTCAGATATAAGAGTCTTTAGATCGGCTGTAGTGCTGAACACTTAAATACCCACTCTAAAACAGCACACTGCCTGCTGAGTGCTTTTCAGATTATGTGGTATGAGAACAGTTCACACTGTAGACTGCTGTGTAAGTGTCGCTCTTCTCTTTGTTAGACGATGCTACTGAAGGACTGCGAAGTGTGGTTCTACCCAGTGATCTTTGTCACAAGTTTTTGCTGCTTGCAGACGCAAACACCGCAAGAGGAATAGAGACGTGTGGCATTCTCTGTGGAAAACTGGTACAATAAAACCTTCACATTTGTATGGCAAAGGCACTTTGAATGGTACTTCGACTGGAATGAGTTTTTGTTATAACAACATAATGAAAGTAGATCTGAAACATCTAGTGTACTGATGTGATAAGTGAGGGGTTTTTTTTCCTCCTCTGTGAGGGTCTTTTTGAGAAATCTTTTTGTGCTGCTTGCTAATTTCCTGGCAATATTGTTGAGACTGGAAAACCTGTAATTATTAAGCTATTTTCCTGCCATGTGCGCAGCTTCCTTTTTGTGATTCTGCATTGCATTTCTCTTAGTTTTTGTGAAATTTTATTAGAAGCAAAGTAATATTAAATACAATGATGGGAATGTTATGCCAGATTCTTGGGAGGGAAGGAAGAAAACCTTCTAGCAAATATAACTTGGATGTTTTCTTCTCTTTTCTTCTTTTTCTTTTTCTTTTGCCGTTGAATAAGGTTTCTATCATTAGCAGTGAAGATGTTTCTAAACCAGGGGTGTCAAACTCATGTCATCACAGCGGTGTCACATGACGTATCGGGACTTTTTTCCCTCTTTTCTAAACCAGGCGTGGGCATGGCCAGCACATGACGCATCCAGCCCATGTGCCGGGAGTTTGACAGCCCTGTTCTAAACCATGAGTTTCATATGAAATGCTGAACCCAGGACTTAAGGACATATATGTATCTGTATTACAATAATAATAACCAAACTAAAACTAAACAGAATTTAAAAATCCAGTCTGTAGCAGCTCTATTCTGTATACAGTAATATGGAGTGGAATTATCTGAGTTTAATAAGATTTCTCAAGTAAAACATTTAAAAATTATTTTTTATTTATATTGAAATTTATAAACTAGCCTCAAACAATTTTAAGATACTCAAGGGAAAAAAAAATCAGCCAAATCTGATAAAATTACTAAAAAAGCTAGGCCAATGATTCTGACCACACTTTTAGAAACTTCTGGATTCTGGGGGGGAAAAATTACAAATAATCAATGTGCTTTAGCCGAGACCTTCCTGGCATTTTTCCCAAGATCAGATCAGCACCAAACCTGCTGGCAATCAGGAAGGCCACCTGATCAGAAAGGCTATGAAGATCAGTAACATGATGAGGGGCCTATCTGTAGGATAGTTATCTATCTGATTGTTGCAGTGGGGAAATCTGAACTGGTTTGCTATCAGTTCACTGGCCGTGCATGCGCACTGCACGCCAAACGTGTGCTGTGTGCACATGCACACTGCGTACCAAATGCACATTTTGTGCACGGGCATGCAATACATGTCAAAAGGACGCTTGGGATGGTAAGTAGAAGCGAGGGGGGGGATCAGCTGTGGCGTGTGATTTAGCTTTGGTAGAGAGCAGGAAATCCTGCTGTCCAGCAAAGCTAAACCGTGCGGCATAGCTGATCATCGGAAATACTGGTTCGGAGGAACCGGTAGCTTTTTTTTTTTTACTACCGGTTCGCCCAAACTGGTAGTTTTTATCCCTACTGGTTCTCCTGAACCGGAGTGAACCGGTAGCATTTCACCCCTGGATTGTTGCTATGACTGTTGATTTTCCATGACGTGATGGGAAATGGGAAGATTTTGTTATTGTTCTTGGCTATCTGGTTTGTATTATAATTTTTGTGTTACTGGGGAAGTGGGGTTGATGGTTTTGGTACTATATAAGCCTTTTGGGTGATTGCAGACTATGTACATTCAGTAAGAAAATATATAATAAATTTTTAAGCTATAGGGATTTATTTAGAAGTTCTATAGAATATGCAGAACTAAATCATTTGACTCATCATCTGTGTTTGGGAATATTAATCAATACCTCGGTGAATCTTTGCCACTTAGCAAAGAGACCAATTATCTGTTATTCTTAGTAATGATTTTGTAAAACTTTCAAGCTGGGGTAAACCAATCCTTCACAGGAAGTGATGTAAAAGGAAGAACAGCTCAGAGAACTTCAGCAATTCAATATCTTTTACTTGTTGATTAAAGAACGATTTGAGTCTCTAAGACTTTGGGATGTTTGGCTGCAGTGGTTTAGAATGTGGTCTAGAAAAATATCCCATTAGGAATCAATACGTCTATTTTAAAATTAATTTTATTCTCAGTATTTCTTTACCACCATTACATATCTCTAGAAGACTTACAGATAATGGAAACAATTAAAGATATAAACATAATCATATCTCTCAAAAAATAAATAAAATATAAACTGCAAACTGGACAGGAAGGAAAGCATAGCTGTTAGTCTCCAGACATCTGTTGAAAAAGACATGTTTCTATCAGTTTATGTCCAAAGTAGAGGCTAGTTCAATCTTGGAAATAGGGAGAATGTTCCAGAGATTAATAATTGAATAGTATCCAAAATACATATGGACACATTTCTAAGAAGCTGTTAGAATGCAGTATTGCAGGCTGATTCTGCCCACAGCCCAGAATTAGATTCTGATGAGCTCAAGGTTGACTCAGCCTTCCATCCTTCCAAGGTCGATACCACCCACCGCCATCGCTACCGGATCGGGCGATCCGGTCCGAACCGGGAGCATTTCACCCCTGATTTGAACCCTCCTGGATTTTGAGGCATGAAAAAACTTCCACATCTCTAAGCTTGTTAGATTGTTCCCATTCTTTGTCATATATGTTTGTGTTGAGCTGTTCTCTTCATAAAGATCATAAATATGGCTTTTATATATAGCCAATAATCTTATCCTTATCTGAACAGAAGGAGGCAGCAGTTCTAAATTATTCCTTAGTCCAGGAAGAGAAGTTGAGAATATTGCTGCTGTTTCAGATTATAGAAGTACTAAAACAGCCCGACTGTGTGGTCATAGACCAATTATGTAATGTAACAAAACCTAAATGGTAGCACAGACCAAATACCATATTTTGCACAGCTTTAAATTCAATTCAAACCATTTTGAATTGAAATGCCTCATTGTGAAATGTGAAGTTTCCTAATTTGAATGAAAAATAAATAGCTGTTTTGAGATTAAAACAATATTTTGATATGTTTTGAACAAGTTGTGTTTTACACTCAGAAGAGAAATGTTAATATTAAAAAAACCCTTCTAAAATATACAAAACAGTCCATCATATTTTCAGGGGCAGACGTTTCACATTTGAAATAGGGTATTCTAAATTCAAAAGTATTCACCTCAAAACACCTTGTGCATTTCTGCTTTGAACTATTGAACTGCTTTTATGAGACTTCTGTATTCTGGGCAAGAAAATGGAATTTAAATAATAAGAATAAGGAAATAATAGTGTTTAATTAAAAAATAACACCTCCCATCTTTACAAGAAAATAGATCCATATCCTTTAAGAGTCTTCACTTAACTTACAGTATACAGCAACTATATAAATAAATAAGAAAGTAAGTTCTATGGTAGGCCACAAGATTTATTCTTGGATTTTCCAAGTAGGAATGGTAAACTTTTGTGTTATCAATCTGTACTGAACTAGAGCAGAGGTCTCCAACCTTGGCAACTTTAAGACTTGTGGATTTCAACTCCCAGAATTCCTCAGCCAGCTTTCAACTCCCAGGAATTCTGGGAGTTGAAGTCCACAAGTCTTAAAGTTGCCAAGGTAGGAGACCAGCCTCCCTAGTACAGGAACCTCCAGGGCCCCTGTTCTGCCTGTTGTTTTGATGATTCTTTGGTATTGATTGGGGTAAATGTGCACAGCTCCTGTGAAATAAATAGTTAAAAAATTTGATTGATGCCAATGCTGGTCTGGGGATTGAAGTACTTAAGATATTTCCTTGGACTTGTGTCTTACAGACTCATAATGAATTCACTATTACTCATGTAATCATACCAAAACAGTCTGCAGGACCAGACTATTGTGACATGGAGAATGTGGAAGAGCTATTCGGCGTTCAAGACCAACATGATCTTCTCACGCTGGGATGGATCCATGTAGGTAGAGATAAGTATGCTTGGCTAGATAGTAGACATTTCTTGCAGCAGGAGGAAATTCCACTGTAAGGTTGCATTTTCTTTAAGCTAATGTTCAGAGCTGCATGCCATCTAGTATAGACCAGATCAGCTTTCTTTCTCTCAGACAAACGTATCTTTGCATTATACATACATACATACATACATACATACATACATACATACATACATACATATGTTTGTATATGTATGTATGTGTGTTTTTATATTCATATGGACATTCTAACAGATGACATAGATTGGATTTGGGGCAAAATGTAACCTTTCTTCATTCAGAAGTGTCTCCCTTGATCCAAGTAGTCCTGAGAAAGTTTTATATTGAAAAATGTTTCCAAATAAGATCACTCCAGAAGAGATGATGATGTCAGGTGTGGAATGAGTGACAGGAGGTCAGGTTAGAAGGATGCCATGTTCTTTATCAGTGATGGTTAACCTTTTTAGTGCCGAGTGCCCAAAGAATGCGCACTCGTGAGGAAATGCTCGTGCATGTGCCCGAACCCCCAAAATGCAATGCGAGTGCCCCCCCGTGCATGCGCCCCGCCCCGTGTATGCACGTGTGTCAATCATGCATGCGCCCCAGGCCCCCCCGCACCCTCTTGGCTTCCAGGTTAGTGCAGGAGGCTTTCCAGGGCCAAAATGAGGCACGGGGGGGGGGCAGGCCCCGTTTTGGGCCTGGAAAGCCTCTTGCACCAACCTGGAAGCCAAAATGGGGCGCTGAGCAAGCCCCCACACACACACCTCCTCCACCAACCTGCACCCCGCGCATGTGCCCCACCCCCTGCGCATAAGCACACATTCCCTGCATGCATCCCGACCCCCATGCATGCACGGCAGAGATCCTAAAACCAGCTGGCCAGTGGGAGGCATGCGCGCATGTGCGGTGGAGCTGGGCTGGGGCGATGGCTGGAGTGCCAGCAGAGAGGGCTCTGTTTGCCACCTGTGGCACGCCTGCCATAGTTTCGCCATCAAGGTCCTATATCAATGATTTTCTACTCCACCGTTAGAGCAACAACATTTAAAGATACTGTTTGAATAAAGTTCAAATTTGGCGATTGTCTTTTTTCCTCCTTTTCCTTAAATCTCAGTCAGTTCTTTTAAAATGAGATCACTGTTCTTGGGACGTGGCTTTGAGACTTGCTAATTAGGTACATCTCTATTAGTTACAACATTAATGTTGTATGGCATCAAGTCACTGTGTATGAGTAGGGTAGCTAAACATGTTTAATAAATAAACATGGAAAGCTGTCCTGGGTCAATATTAAAGAACATTTTCTGTTATGGTATCAGCTATTTGGAACATCATCCCCATGGAGATTAGATTGCTTCAGCTCTATCGGTCTTTCTTAAGGCCTTGAAGACATCTCTATGTCACCACCAGATGGTGGCTGGATTATATAGCAGAGCCTGTGAGGTGGTTATGTAAATGTTGACTTGATAGTGTTTTGGTTTTATTTCAGCTGCCAATTATGTATTACATTTTCGTATATGTCATTTTAAACTTTTGATAGCTACCCGGAATCATGCTTTGACATTGTGAGAGGAAAGGATGCCTACAAAATGGCCACCATCTATGACTGCTGTCTCTTTAAAATTCTTCATAGCCAGCACAGCAATTGCTGGCTATAAAAGTTGAGCAGAGAGACAGCTGGGTAGGGTGTTGTTTCTGGGTGGGAAAGAGAGAGAGAAGGAGGTAGGTATATGTTTGTAAAGCAGCCTGAAGCTGATAGAAAGAGATACTATTCTCCGGCAGTAGGACTCACAAGGAGTAATAGTTGGAGGAGCAGTAGGAGGAGGTGTAGCAGCAATGGGGAAGAGTGGAATAGAGAACATAGAGCCTGTGTGTGCTTGGGAGTGGATTACCTAAGGACTTGTGGTGTTGTGTTAGCTCTCTTATGTTTTGAAATCCACTGACTTGGGTATACTTAAAAGAACCTGTGACAGAGAGGATGAAATAAATAACATTTATTTATTATTTAGTAAATAATAAGTGGGTGCAGCTAATTCTGACTTCTTTCTTTTGTATTCATAAAATAGACCAAAAGTCACACTCTATGTAAAATGTTGCCTTTCTCTGCAGTCCCATCCAACCCAGACTGCGTTCTTATCCAGCGTTGATCTTCACACGCATTGTTCTTATCAGCTGATGCTGCCAGAGGCCATTGCAATTGTTTGTTCACCAAAACATAATGAGTGAGTTTGAGCTTCCTTTTCCATCCTCAGATAACTATGTTCAGATAATTAGTTTCTTGTGTTCTATACTATGTGTTCTTAGTTTATTGTGTTCTATATCGACTGTAAAATGTTCAAGAAGGCAAGCAATGGAAAAAAGGGGGAAATGCATATTGTACGAGTTTCAATCTTTACAGATAATGGTATGCATTTTTAGAATCAAATTTAATTCCTGAATATTCTTTGTTATGTTATGCCTTCTGTTATGCCTTCCCATACTGCTCTCTCTCTCTCTGTTTTATTAAACCTGAATAGTTTTATTATTGAACCTCAGGTTCTCAAATCGCCTATCTCACTTTTTAGTTTTTTTGGGGAAGAAAATATTAGGGGTAGATGAATAGACATAGAGATTTAATAGAAGTCTTCCTTCTCCTCCATGGGCCATAGAAGAAACCTTTGTTAATCCTGCTCTGTGCTCCAATCCATGTTGTTATAGTCCAGAAATGTCTCATTAAATGGTAGTGACACTTTTATGTTTGCGGTCTTTTTTATATTTTTTATATTTATTTACATCCTTTACATTAAATATGCCAGGGATTTACCTTTTTCATGTAACATGCAATACGTTTAGCCTTGATTAAATCATGGTTCGTTTTTAAGTTGTGGATTTTTCAAAAGTAGGATATTTCATTTGTCATTTTAACATTTTTGCTGAAGCAATCAAAATACTGTAGACCTCTGGCCCATCATTTCAGAGATCACTTAAATCATTTGCAATGCAATTGTGCTAGAGGAATGACTATCTTAATTCAGGGAAAGTTTATCTTTGCAAGGAAGCCTCTCGGCATGAGAAGGAAACTTATTTCTGAGCATTAGATAGTCCTTGGTTGTCATAGTATTGTAGTGACAGGTTTCTCAACAAGGTGACTCGTCATTAATGTAATTTTCAAAAAGTGACTTGAATTGTTGAGTAAATGGCTTCTCTCAGTACTGTATGTTGTGTCTCCATTAGTAGCCAGCTGCAAATTCAATTTGCAGGCAGATTCCATTAAGTTATTGTGTTCTTTGGGCAACTGAGATCAGCACTATCTCCTATAGATGATAGTTGGGTTAGTGCTGCTTTCTTAGATGTAATATCCGCCAGGCTGGGCTATCAATGTAAAGATTTTAATTGGTTTTAAATGGGATTTTAAATTTGGAGTTTTATAAATTGGGCCTATTATTTAATTATTTTAATTATTTTAAAATTTTGTCTGTCTTTGTGTTTTTAATTAGGCTGTACACCATCCTGAGTCCTTCAGGAGAAGGGTGGTATAGAAATTAATTAATTAATTAATTAAATAAATAAATAAATAAATAAATAAATAAATAAATAAATAAAAATATTTCTTTTGTTTTCTAGGGTGGGAATCTTCAGACTTACTAATGCTGGCATGTTGGAAGTTTCTGCTTGTAAGAAGAAGAGCTTTCACCCTCATACCAAGGATCCTAGGCTATTTAATGTAAGGGTAGCAGCATATTAATATTTAACATTCTGTACATTCACTGCCCCACTATTCAAACATGCAGAAATGTGAATGTAGTATAAGTTGAAATCTAATTTCTTCTTCTCTAATCTAGTTCATCCAGATCAGGGCTGTCAAACTCGCGGCCTGCAGGCCGGATGTGTCACATGCTGGCTACGCCCATGCCCAGTTTAGCGAAGGGGAAAAAGTCATGATTCATCATGTGACAACACCATGACAACACGAGTTTGACCCCCCCGATCCAGATGGTCCAATTCATATCACCACCCAGCTTGGAGAAATCTCAGATTTATATTTTGGCAGGAAGATTGAAAAGAATGGCACTAGGACGGACATTAGTTCAACAATACTTAGATATGTGTTCATTTCATACATCAGTATATTTGTTAATTTGGATAGGAAGCGGAAATTCAAATGCAAATTCAAACATGCCTGCAGTGAAGATACAGAAATTCTGCCAAAACTGCTAAAGGCAAATGTTACCTTGCAGACACATTGAGAAACCCTTGCAGAGGGTCAGATGCAGGATGTAGAAATTAAAGTGGGTCATACTGATTTGCTATAGCTGCTGTTCCCAACCCCTCACCTTCCAGATGTTTTGCACTGCAATCTGTAGAATTCAGAGTTTGCTAACAAGATAGTCTTGAGAGCCTTTTCTTCACTATTCCTGTCTTGTTCATATTCTAAACCTCTGTAAAGGTAAAAGATATACCGCTCAGTGTCATTCTGTGAGTGAGATGGATGCTCTCTCAATGAGGATGCTTACCACAAGGAGGTAGAGGGTTTAGTGAACTGGTGTAACAAAAACAGCCTCATTTTAAACATAGAAAAAACTAAAGAGGTTATTGTTGATTTCAGAAAAGGCAGGCATAGCCATACATCTCTACATATAAATGATTCACCTGTGGAGGTAGTTAGCAACATCAAGTTTCTGGGTGTGCAGCTTACAAGTAGGCCAGCTTGGTCACTCAACAGTGAAATACTGGTAAGGCTGGCTTAGCAGCATCTACATTTTCTATGTCGCATGAGAAAAGTACATCTTCCTTCCACCGTCCTTACCAGTTTCTATAGAGGGATAATTGAAAGCATCCTGTCATATGGCATTACAGTCTGGTTTGAAAGCATTACTGCTTCAGACAGGAAGACGGTGCAGAGAGTGGTGAGGATGGCAGAAAAGATCATTGGCAGTTCACTTCTGTTTATCCAGGACATAGCATATAAGCGATGCTTGAGCAAAGTCTGCAGAATTGTCTGGGATGCTACACATCCTCTTCATGACCCGTTTTCCTTGTTACCTTTTGGGAGGATGCTTCATGGTATTCAAAGCAGAACCTCTAGATCAGGGGTGTCAAACAGGTAGCCCGTGGACCGGATGTGTCACATGCAGGCCACGCCCACCCTGGCTCCCCAAAGGCAAAAAATGTTGTGATACATCGTGATACATCACGTGACGCAATCAAGTTTGACACCCTTGATCTAGATTCAGTCAATTTTGTTGCATACAGCATCAACCTTGTGAACTCTCAAGATATATATATATATATATATATATATATATATATATATATATGTATGTATGTATGTATGTATGTATGTATGTATGTATGTATGGTGCAGGTATATATTTATGTATGTATATAGCATGTGTATATGTATGGGTTTGGGTTTGGGTAGATATAGACTTTCCCTTGAGAGCAGGCAACAGAATTTCATTTTTAATGAAATTAGAAATGAAATTCCGGTGTGCTCTCAGTAAAAAAATGACAAGTTATCTTATCTCTAAATTTGATAAATGTCAAATCATTTGCTCAAAATTGAAATGTAAGAATACCCTGTAAAAAGATATACTGTATTAAAAACTAGCATAGTTGCCAAGATTGTTGGATATGTGTGTGGAGAGAGGGATTTGTCTGTTTTCATATAACAAAGATATAGATTTAATAGATAATTATTCATTTTCAAAATGAACTTACTCCTCTTCCTACCATAGAAACCAAGATTGGATGATAGCCATTTGTCCCATGGAACTGTTTATATTATCCTACAAAAAAAAGTAAATTACCTTTCTTACAGATTATAAACCTTCCTACATCCCAGCATCCTCATGGTTTATTATGGAGAAAGTTAGATAATCAGAAGAACTAGGTCTGTTAAATCATGGATACCACCAAACCAGATGAGCAATGTGGTTAGGTTTACACTGACCAGAAATCTTGAAAATAGGTAACAGTACCTAAATAATGTTGGCTTTTACTATCTCAAGAACTAAACCAAGTTAGACCTTAAAACAGAAAATCTTCAGGAAGTTTCCATTTATCAAGTTGCGTTAAAAATAATCCCAGAAGCTGATAAAGAAAATTATATAGATGTGTGAATGAAATCACTAGGAATCCATCTTAACTCAAGGAAATCTTTATCTTCTCCAAAAGAAGGAAGAACAGAAGATGGTTGTTTGAAAATGCACCTTTCAGAGTTGCAATTGGATCACAGCCTTAGGGGAACCTTCATCCCTAGATGAATATCCCGGTGAAATAAATCCACATTTCCCTTAAATTGTTGCAGATTTGAATTATTTAATTTTGCAGCAGCTGCCTAATGACAGATAATCTAAGGTTAATCTGGTGTTTTCTTTTGCAGATCTGCAAACATGTCATTGAAAAAGAGATAAAAATAACTGTGCTGGATCTGAGGTGATACAGAGAGAAGAATACCTTCGGTAAAACATAAGTCCAAAGGAAAACAAGGCTGTCCAGTTTTCCTAGCGTTTTCCAAGTTACTGACATTTTATATTTGTATGTTTTGAATTTAACAATTTGATATTTATTGCCCTTTTCTCATTTTGAAGTTATTTCATTGTACAGTCAAAATGAAGCTCACGGTGGCATTCAGTCCGGGTATGTTATTTTATTGGAATAATATGACAATAAAGTGAACTTGACACAATGACAGTCTTGACTCCTTTGCAATTTTTTTTTTCTTTTCCCCCCCCTCTGGACTATATATGATTGTTTTCCTGCCCTACAGGTATCCAGGGGTGCCTAAGTGTGACATGTGAATGTTTACAGCATGTTTAAAAATAACACTAGCTATAAAATAGATTTGGAAATATGGAAGAAAGAACAGACTCGCCAAAAGGAGCAAAGCAGGTTCTACTGAGAAACGCACAGAAAAACTCTGGTCAAATAATAAAGTGAACAATGAATGTGTGAGCTCACAAACACGAGTTCCTTCTATTCAACTAGCTTCAGTCCCAAACACCTGCTACTGCATTATTAAAGGGTCAGTGTCGCCTCCCTATAAATTCACTGAGAAGAAAGAACCTTAAAATAATTCTGATTTTTTTCTGAGTCACAGCAGGTAGAAGTCAGAGGGCATGGAGAACTGAAAACTAGGTATAACCATAGGATTTAGGGAGGAATGGCAAACAATTCTACTTATGCATAAATTACAGTGTGCCTATCTAGGTCTAAAATGTAAAAATAGCTGCTATCTTTGTGTGTTCTCCAGTGGATGATTTAAACAAGCACAAACTTCCTTTAATCAAGATTCACATTTTCCACTATCCGTAGAACTTTAATGCAAATATTGACTAGTATAATGTTGATCTGCCATGTCTCACTCTTTTTTCCAGAGGAGAAGGAATACTATTTACTCCAAGTAGAGTATGAAAAAGTTGAGGTTTATTAATAAAAAAATTCAAAGCACCTGAAAAGCATGTTTACAATTCTTTCCTCCTCTGCCCCCTAAAAACCTCAAATACATCTTATTGGAAACCCAGCTAATTGTAAGGAAGGTACTTGGGGTAGGCTAATTAGAATATTTTTCACAGAAGGGGAAGCAACTCAGAAGCATTTGCGGTGAACAATAGATGGGCCAGCTTCATCGTACTCTGGTTTGCTGATCCACATCTGTTGGAAGGTGGAAAGAGAAGCAAGAATAGATCCTCCAATCCAGACCGAATACTTGCGCTCAGGTGGAGCAATAATCTGAAGGAAAAAGGATTGAACAGATCTTATTGAACTACTTCAAACAGAGAATGTTACAAATTATGCAGGCATCATTTTTCACATTGCAAAACTGGTAACAGAGACTTCATATCTGTATGTAAGTAATGTATCTAACCCAAGCAAATGTGTTTATTTTTGATGTTGCACATCTAAGGGTGAAATTACACAAATCATTTTGGACAGAAAAATGGGCTATACTCAGTTACTTTAGACCAGGGGTTGGCAACGTTAAACACTCAAGAGCCACAAAGTTCCTAAGTTCCAGAAGCCCCCCGTTCAATTCTGGAGCCGACCGGAAGTCCAGTTCCCCCACCATAAAGTCTCCTCCTAGCATGGCATCCTTTTTTCCTCTGCCGACCAGAAGTACAGTCCCCCTCCCACCATAGGGTCTCCTCCTAGTGTGGCGTCCTTTTACCTCTACCTGTCCTAACCAAAAACCCTATCAATTGTGGAGCCGACCAGTGATGGGGAGCTGCAGCAGAGGGATGAGAGAGCCACATGCGGCTTTAGACTCTTACAGGTGTTATTTACTTGGGTTGCATTTCTATTCTATTTTTAAAAGCAATGCAATTCTATGAATACTCTGTGTGAAAATAGGAACCTTTTTCCCGAGATTCACTGTGATAAGGAAACATGATAGGTACTTTAAAAAATGATACTGACAAGTTAAATCCAGTCACTACTGATGTGATGAATTTCCTTATGGGAACTTTCTTTCAACATCAACCTCTTCAATTTAGGAATTCGGATTAGGATTTAATTTATCCCAATGAAATGATTAAAAAGAAAATCCCATTGATGCTTAATTTTGATTTTTAAAATATTAAGTTAAATCCAAATTTGTTTATTTCAATTTAATTTTCATTTGATTTTCACTCAGATTCCTTTTGCTGGAATGTTAGTGCTTTGCATTGCTTTTTGTTAGCGTTTTCATTGACTTGTATTTGAGTGCATGTTGCTGCATTCCCTCATATGGCTACTGTGAGATAAAATCCATTTCATGCTGAAGATCCAATTTTCTCAAGGCAAAATAAAAGTATCCCAGCCAAAGGAAAGTAAACATAATTTTAAAATATAAAATCAAATCAAACAGAAAATACATTTCCAATAACCATTCCCAGTTCAGGGGTAGAACTGAGAAAATGATTGGTTTAGGATTTTTCGTGCCTTCAACTCACTGATGACTCCCAAATATTGCTGAACTATAATTCCTAGTGGTCCTAGCCTGCATGGCTAATGGTGAGGATGCTCACAGTTGCAGCTCAGCATCTGGAACATAGCAGATTCCTCATCTCTAGGAATCCTGACATATCATGTAAACATAGCCATCTCTGGCACTGAATTATGTAGTGATCAATCAAACAATACCTTTATTTTCATAGTGCTGGGAGCCAGGGCAGTGATCTCCTTTTGCATACGATCTGCAATGCCAGGATACATGGTGGTCCCACCAGATAGGACATTGTTTGCATAAAGGTCCTTTCTGATGTCTATATCACACTTCATGATGCTGTTGTAGGTAGTTTCATGAATGCCAGCAGATTCCATACCTGACAAAGATTTCAAAAGGAACGCTTGTTAAATATTCTTAAATAACGAATTAAACATGTTAAATCTTTTGATTTACAGTACCACCTCAAAATGATTTACAATCAAAT
Source organism: Pantherophis guttatus (assembly GCF_059756535.1). Lineage (NCBI taxonomy): Eukaryota > Metazoa > Chordata > Lepidosauria > Squamata > Colubridae > Pantherophis > Pantherophis guttatus. The sequence continues at coordinate 71,062,874 of NC_142068.1, read as the reverse complement.
GCTGAAAGTATTTATAACCTTTTACAAATAGAGCAAACGTTATCTGAAATAAAATTGCATGGAAAGTTTATACAGGTAGATTTAAACATTTAAGATTGCTGAAAACCAGAAATCTGAATGAACAAATTGACTTTTTTATAGCTGTCAAAGGGCAGTCCAGTCATATGACATGGCATGGGGACAGGTGATAGATGGATACATGGATGGATATGATAGAGATAGATGATAGAGATAGATCAGATGATGGATGGATGGATGATGGATGGATGGATGGATGGATGGATGGATGGATGGATGGATACACAGACAGACAGACAGACCAAGATTAAAGCCAATATGGTGTAGTGGTTAAGACACCAGGCTAGAAACAAAGAGATTGTGAGTTCTAGTCCTGACGTTGGGCCAGTTATTTTCTCTCAGTACTAGAAACCATTTCCAAAAAGCCTTGGTAAGAAAATTTCTGGGCCTAGTCTAGGCAGTTACCAGGAACCAAAACTGACCCGAAGCACACAAAAATATAACATTATGTGTATATATCAACGTACCAATGAAAGAGGGTTGAAAGAGGGTCTCTGGGCAGCGGAATCGCTCATTCCCTATAGTAATAACCTGGCCATCAGGCAACTCATAGCTTTTCTCTAGGGATGATGAAGAAGCAGCAGTGGCCATCTCATTTTCAAAATCCAGGGCAACATAACAGAGTTTCTCCTTGATGTCACGGACAATTTCACGCTCAGCTGTGGATGAAATTGGAAGAAGAGATGTCTGCATGAACTCCTGTTCCATCGGATTCAAGAAAAAATGCAGTCTTGTGGTGTTTGCTTTAGCTGTAGTTTAATATTTATGCTGACTGAAATTAAATAAACCAATTCAACATTTAGCATTTTTATCATAAATGTATTATCCTACAAATATTCTGAATTTCCCAAACATTTTTCATTTTCTCCCTTTAATTTGTCAAAATTAAACATTCTAGATGGATGTAGAATTCAATATTTTTTTACTACCGGTTCTGTGGGCATGGCTTGGTGGGCGTGGCAGAGGAAAGATACTGCAAAATCTCCATTCCCACCCCATTCCAGGGGAAGGTTACTGCAAAATCTCCATTCCCACCCCACTCCGGGGGAAGGATACTGCAAAATCCCCATTCCCTCCCCACTCTGGGGCCAGTCAGAGGTGGTATTTGCTGGTTCTCCGAACTACTCAAATTTTCCGTTACCAGTTCTCCAGAATCTGTCAGAACCTGCTGAATTTCATCCCTGGATTTGTCTAACTTCAGGAACTGGTCGTTTGGAAAATAAAATCTGTGCTACTATTTGGTTGCTATTATATTGCAATCAAATGTCAGGCCTGAAAGACCAGGTTCATAGATGAAGATCCAATTCAACTGATTTATTCAATTCAATTCAATTGATTTATTGCTAAACAAGTTATGCATAGAAATCTTCTCAACTAATGTTTAGCACCTGCTTGGAGTTAGATAAGGGTCCACAGAATTTGGGGGAAGGATTGGATTTGTGGCCACATCAGGATTCTAGGCTGATTCCTTTTTTAACTCCACCTCCAGATTCTCCATTCCTCCTACACAGTGTTTCAATTTCAATATTTCAATTTCAATATTTAAAAAGGGAAAAAAATCATATCAAATTTTAAATATTTGAGTTTAAATTTAAGCAGTATTTTTCACTGAGCTTTTTTGAGTGGGACACACACACACACACACACACACACACACACACACAATCGGGGTGGGTTCTAAAATTTTTTACTACTGGTTCTGTGGGCGTGGCTTATTTTGTGGGCATGGCTTGGTGGGGGGGATAATGTAACTGGGTGGTCGTGGCCAACTTTTTTTTTTTTTTTTACTTTTAAAAGCATTTTTTTCTGCAAACTTAAGAGGTTGCAGAAAAAATGCTTTTAAAAGCCTCTGACGATCAGGCAACTCAGCTGGGATCGCCAGAGGCTTTTAAAGGTATTTTCGGCCGAAGAGGTTGCAGAAAAAAATGCTTTTAAAAGTTAAAAAAAAAAAGCCTCTAATGAGGTGGGCGGGGTAAGTGAGTGGCGACCGGGCCGGGGACTGGTTCGGGGGTGTGGCCAGCCAATATTATTACCAGTTCTCCGAACTACTACAAATTTTTACTACCGGTTCTTGCGAACTGGTGTGAACCGGGAGCAACCCACTACTGTATATAATTGTACATTCTACTCTATGCCCTAAAGAAGACTTCCTGGTTTCAGGGCTAGTAGCTACATGTATAATGGCAGCATGAAATGAGAGCAACATCCTGTGTGATAAAATTCCCCTTCTTTCCCTTCTTCTTTCTCCTTCTCCAGTCCCTTGAAACACCAAAGTGCTCGATGAAGTTCTCCAAAGTTCTAGAACTGGTACACATCCTTAATGCAAGGATAATAAGGAACCTATTCTACTCTCGGATAGACACTATTGATTACAATCCCCTATAAACAAGGATCCCTAGTTCAGAGCCTGTAAGATACAGCAGGGATTGTCTATAGTAGACAATTCTGATTTTATTTCTCCAGAGGCCATGAGTTAGCAGACAATGATTTAGAGGTAAAGAAACTTAGCAATGCAGTTTCTCATCCAGTGCCAGGCTATAATTTGAATTACTCTTGGCAGAAAATAATTTATTGCATCTGGATAGGTGCCAATTTCTGCTCTACTTTTTTCAAACCGTAAGTAGGTTTTTTCTTCTTCTTGAGGTTTCCGAGAAACTAGCTGTGGGTTTGTCAGGAAAACATTATAAATTGCAACACATTTTCCTCTAAGAGAATTTGGCACCAACTATAGATACCTTATGCAATGAACCAGTTCGGCGATCTGTCTGTATTCTGACTACCAACAGCAATCCATTTGAACCCAATCTCTGGGTCACTCTTTTGTGACCCAGAGACTGTGATATTATATATTGATAATATGTACCAAATTTTACATCAGGAAAATATATAAATGGGAATCCTTGTGGGAATATTTGAAAATAATTTGTTTTATATAGACGATAGGAGCATATAAAGCTCTATGTCAGTGATGATCACATGTAATTTCCTTACCAGTAGTAACAAATGAGTAGCCTCGTTCTGTCAAGATTTTCATGAGGTAGTCGGTAAGATCACGGCCAGCCAGGTCCAGGCGCATGATAGCATGGGGCAGAGCATAGCCTTCATAGATTGGCACATTGTGGGTGACACCATCACCAGAGTCGAGCACAATCCCTTGAGGTAACACAAAACAGGTTTTGATTGCCTTCAAGTCAACTCACTCTCATTCATGTTCTGAAGGCCCAAAGCAGTTTCTCATTCTTACCTGTTGTACGTCCAGAGGCATAGAGAGACAAAACAGCCTGAATAGCAACATACATGGCTGGGACATTGAATGTCTCAAACATAATCTGAAAATAATTGAGAAAAAAATGAATAAATTCTTCCCTTGGCTTATTTTAATTTGAACATCAGTAGGCCATTTTTCTAAACTATTGCAAGGGGCTTGCAATGTTATAAAATATTTTGTAACTGTATTTAATAGGTAGATCACTGGTAGTAGATGCCTATTAGATGTATAGAACAATACCTCCCACAATTCTGCAGTTCCATCCAATTATTGATATATAGCAATAAGGGCATTCTCAATCTCTGAGGGAGATGGGAAGTTTAGAAATAGGAAATATAAATAGATGATAGATGGATAGATAGGAATAGGAAATATAAATAGATGATGGATGGATGGATGGATGGATGGATGGATGGATGGATGGATGGATAGATGGATGGATGGATGGATGGATAGATAGAGTGAGTGAGTGAGTGAGTGAGAGAGAGGTGATAGATGGATGATAGATTAATAGGCAGATGAGAGAGAGAGAGGAGAGAGAGAGATGATGGATGAGAGGTTAATAGGCAGATGATAGATAGATAGATAGATAGATAGATAGATAGATAGATAGATAGTTGTCTTCTTAAGTTTTTGCGGCTGCGCATATGCAAAAAATTAAAATCTCAGGTGTTTTCCCGCGTCATTGTAAATAAGTTGGTTAAAATGTTTAAAATTCTGGTTAAAATCCCAGCTTAAAATCTTCTAAAAATCCTTACAGAGCACTCTGCAAGGTCCTTTAAAACCTCAGCTAAAATCCTACCAGTGACTTTAAAAGTTTTTCTTATAGCAACTTTTCGACAGGCTCACAACCTTGTCATCTTCAGGCTCTTGTTTTGTTAGAAGCTATGGGTTCTCTGTTGCGAGATCGGAGCTGTCGCTTATCTATATTTGCTGCTGCTGACGTATGCTGGCTTGCCTGCAACTCTGTGTCCCGATTGGAGGACAGCAGTTTTTCTTCCTGCTTCCTCCTCCTAGCTGCTTGGCTGCGTGTTACAGGCCCAGCTTTCTCAGATTCTCTATTATTATCTGTCTGCTGTAGAGGGGAAAGGATTTTGGTAGGCATCACAGCACCCTTGATTGTTAGTTGAGATCTCAGCCTATCTTCTGGTTCGATCCTCTCTCTCTCCCTATTGCTAGCCACCCTCTGCAGAGCGGGAAGAATTCTGGCAGGCCTTACAACACCACTGGTTGCTTGTCGGAATCTCTGCCTCTCTTCTGATGTTAACACTCGAGTTTCTCTCATTGCAGGTCCCCAAATACTTGATAACCTAGAGGCGTCGTCTCGTCTGTTCATATTCTGCGGCCTCTTTTCATTTTCGATGGCCTCCCTGATTATTCTTTTGTTGAGATGTTCCTCTTTCGCCACTGTTCTGGTTTTATTAAAATCAATATTGTGTCCCGTGGCTTTCATGTGTTGTACCAAAGAAGAAGTTTGCTCTTCTTTCCTCACTGCATTTTTATGTTCTTCTAAACGCACACTTATTCGTCTATTTGTCTGTCCAATATAAGATGAACATTAGAAGAACATAAAAATACTATATATACCATTTACCTGTGTCATTTTTTCTCGGTTAGCCTTTGGATTCAAAGGTGCCTCTGTAAGCAAGGTTGGATGTTCTTCAGGAGCCACGCGGAGCTCATTGTAGAATGAATGATGCCAAATCTGGAATAAATGGCAAAATGAATTAGTAGCGTTTATGAGAAACATCTCTAACTCATCCCCACCCCTTGGACAATTAACCAAAAATCCAAGAACAACGTAGTGCATTTTGAATTGCCAGAAAAAGAGAAAAGAACCCTTGATCAAAAATATGTAAACATTAGAAACATTTTTGGCATTAAGCTGCATAATAAAATTCTAAAAATTAAGACGTAATATGAAGCCATCTCTGATAGACATTGTTAAATCTTAGACAGATAGATAGATTACATCTATCTAAATGGCAATTTAAATACCTTCTCCATATCATCCCAGTTTGTGATGATACCATGTTCGATGGGGTATTTCAGGGTCAGGATCCCTCTCTTGCTTTGAGCTTCATCTCCTACATAGCTGTCTTTTTGTCCCATGCCTACCATCACACCCTAAAAGTTAAAAAGAGAGAAAAGATACAGTACATGATCACATCTGGTTTAGAAGCAAACTGGGACAGAAAGCAAAGTTATCATCATTTCATAGTGTTACTTTTCTCCAGTGTGTAGCTATGATTCAGTGCTCATCCACATTAAGCCACGGCTCGTGATTCCTTGAGTGACATAATTATTGAGGTGCACATGACATCCAAACCAAAAACCAAGTATGCCACATAATCACAAGAGTGTATGGCACGTGTTAGCCAGGGATCACCGAAATGGCTGGCTACCTCTGTGAAAGGAAATTTTTTAGGCAGTGTAATCTTACCCACGGGATACCTGAAGGCCGGTAGGCAATTGAGGGAGGCTCCTTCCCTGTCCCTACATGGTTTATTCGCTCACAGGAATTGAGCCGTCGAGCTGCTGACCTCGGCAGAGTGGAGGCTCAGCGTCTTACCAGATGAGCCACCGCAGCCCCATGTAATATAATGATACAATACAATACAATACGATGAAATGAGATGGTGATGGTGATATGATATATGATATATGATATATGATATATGATATATGATATATGATATATGATATATGATATATGATATATGATATATGATATATGATATATGATATATGATATATGATATATGATATATGATATGGCATGGCATGGCATGGCATGATATATATATAATTATGTTCCTATACAGTATGTTGTGTTTGGTTATTGTGTTAATGTGGCATACTTGGTTTTGGTTTGAGTGTTATGTGCACCTAAATAATTATGTCACTCAAAGAGTCACAAGCATACATATATATGCACTGCCCTGGGTCACAACAGCACTGAACCATTTAGCCTAATGTAATCTGAGATATTTTCAATAATAGCTTTCCTGAATAAATGCTTTTCCCATTCCATTTACTGGAAACGAGAAGTGCTCTTTAGATTCTTCTGGGCCTTGCAACCTGAAATCCAATATGGATTACTCATCATTATTTTACAATCGATTCAATTTACATTCAGCCAATCAGGGTCCTCCTTGAACTGTCACTAGACAGCAACCACAATAGAGAACAAAAGAGGTCAGTTAACCAGGCCAGTTGAATAAATAGCTGCGTAGGGTTTCTCTTCTGAATTGCATCCAGCAAATTATTTTGAAATAATTAGAATTAAAGTTTTCCTCTTTTTTATTTTTTCTATTTTTTTTTCCTATTTTCATTCCACCTGTAATATGTCATTGAGATAGTCAATCTATAGACAAACATCAATCTTCTCACTGTTTGTAATATAAATTACTCTGGGACTCCCTTTTGACTAAAGAAGAGAATAAAAACAATTCACTGAGATAAAAGGAGCAGAGAGCCATCTAACACAAACTTTGTAGTAAATATGATTGTAGTCTATAAGATTATCCCAGATCAGCCCATGCATGTTTATCTAGAAGTCAACTCAAGTACCTCATACTACTTCCAAATAATTGTATTTAAAATTGCAGCTTTTGGTAGAAAAGAGAGAGAGAGAGAGTAATACTGTATCTTCTTCTTCTTCATCATCATCACCAATAGATTACAATATATGTATTCTTCATCCCACTGAACCACAAGAATTCATCAGACTATTATATTGTTGGAATATTAGTGTGGGTGATTTCCAGTTTAGTTTGTAACCTGTGCAGTCCCAGTCATTTCCTATATCCAGATCTGAGCAAGTTTACTCTCCACTCAGTTCAGCTGACAAAAAATATAGCTTGAGGTTTATTTTAAAAAATTAGTAAATTTTAAAATCAGATAACGGCACACAGGGGAGACAAAAGCAGGGAAAGAGAGAAATGTAAACAAGGAAGAATATAAAGTAGCTATAAATCTATATCAAGAGGCACAGAGATTTTCAAAGCCAATGAAAACCATGCAGTAGGCAATTAGCATGGTTAACCCCAAAGGGAAGGGCCTTTGATTATTCCAGCTTTGAGCCATTTATGTACATAATGGCAGCTGAATAGGAAACCAGTTTTACCACACGAAGGAAACAATTTGGTGGACAGGGATGGTTTTATCGAACATATGTCTCATATACTTCGTTAAAAATTTCAGCAGTTTCAGAGTTTTCACAAGCAATGACTCTGAAATGTAACATCCGTGACTATTTAGAAAGGGGGGGGTGTTAAATAATTTTATCAGATTTGCTGCTATTTTATATTTCATTTCCTGGCAATCCTAAAACCCATCTTTACCACCATTTGTGTGTATTCCATCTCCCATCATACCACTTAAAATATATTTATTCTTTGCAATCAAAAGCAGCAAAGAAGAAATTTTAATTTCTGAAGAAGAAATTAAAAGAGGTTCCCAATTTCCTGTGAAAAATTATTAATTTCTAAGACAGTCTGTAGAGATTCTGAGTCATCCAGCTCATGGTTGTCTCAAAGGTGCTTTTTCAGGAGGCATCTGGACTTTCTTGTTTTTTTTCTTTTGAAGGCGTTTTGCTTCTCATCCAAGAAGCTTCCTCAGCTCTGACAGGACAGTGGGGAATGGAAGGATTTATATTCCTTGCAGACAGCTGCTCATTTGCGTCCTTTTAGAAGGTCGTTGAAGCACTTGGAGGTTTATCTGTGTCCTCACAATATAAATCATTCTATTTCCCCACCATCCAGTCAGAGTTGAAGAAGCTTCTTGGATGAGAAGCAAAACATCTTCAAAATCCTCAAGGAGCCTGAGTGGCGTAGGAGGCTAATGCCTCCTACTAAGGCAGCATTTAACATCCAGCTGCCTGCAATTACTGCGAGTTCAATTCTCACCAGGCTCAAGGTCGACTCAGCCTTCCATCCTTTCTAAGGTGGGTAAAATGAGGACCCGGTTTGTGGGTGTAATAAGCTGACTTTGTATAAAATATACAAAAATATGAAGGCTATTGCTTAACGTATTGTAAGCCGCCCTGAGTCTCCGGAGAAGGGCGGCATATAAAAATAAAGAAAAAGAAAAAGAAAAAGAAAAGAAAAAGAAAAAGAAAAAGAAAAAGAAAAAGAAAAAGAAAAAGAAAAAAGAAAAAAATAAGGAAGTCTAGTTGCCTCCTGAAAAAGCACCTTTGAGACAATTTCTAAGGCACCTGTTCAAGAACCTGATTGAAAGGTCCTCTTTATATCAACTGCACTAATCTAAAATAAACAACATGAGGACTGTGTCATGGAGTTGAGCGTGTCTACAAGTTTTCCATAGTTTCATTTCAAACGACTGTTTTGATTTCTTTGCTAAGCCACTGAATTGTTCATTTACCTGATGCCTTGGACGTCCTACGATGGAAGGGAAGACAGCCCTGGGAGCATCGTCCCCAGCAAAGCCTGCCTTACATAGGCCAGAGCCATTATCGCAAACCAGAGCCGTGCTGTCCTCTTCCTCACACATCTTCTAGAGTCACTTTCTGAGACTTTCCACACAGGTATTGTCCTACAAAGAGAAGGGAGAAGATCCAATGAAAATATCCAACGTTTCCAGTCAATAAAGGACAGCAGAAGGTGCATTAAAACATGTAGCTTCACTTTCTGTTTGAATAGGTAAAGGGAAATCAAAGAGCGGTAAAGGAATTGTTTAAAGTCTTAACTTAAACTTCCTAACTTAAAGCAGAGGTGAGGCACATATTCCTAAACGCAACCTGATTAATTCTAGATGGAAGAGCTAGAGGTTGGGAGATGCAGTTCAGCAAACTCTGGAAGTTTAAATCTGCCTAACTTAAAGCTAGTTTTACTTTTTAACTTAATGAATGAATCTGAGCTCAAGCATAAACAAACCGCTGTACCTGGCCTGCGGAAATCCAGATGAACCACAGATGGCAGCAAAGAGACTACTTTACCTCTTTGGCTAATCTTGATTTTTGCAACCTCCATAAGGTAACTTGAGCAACAAAAACTGATTACCCTTATGATAAAGCTGCATGTTTTGGACAATTTGGTCCAGTGATTAAGGCACCAGGCTAGAAACCAGGAGTTTCTGAGCTCTAGTTCTGCTTAAGGCAAGAAAGCCAGCAGGATGGCTTTGAGCCAGTCTCTCTCTCAGCCTAACCCATCTCATAAGGCTGCTGTTTGGGGAAAATAGGAGGAGAAAGGAATATTAGGTATATTCATTGCTTTGAGTAATTTATAAAAATAGTAAAGGCAATTTAAAAAAAAAAAGGTAGTGATGGTTGAAATGTATTAGAGAAGCATATAAAAAAGGATTAAAGCTTCCCCTACAGTTTGTTAGTCCTTTAACCTACACCAGGTCTCCCTTATTTTAAGAAGCAGAATGAATAAAGTGCATCTTTAAGGCATGGTTTTCAAAACTTACAGGAAAAGAACAGAACGTGGTCCTCGAGTGCAGAAAATTTATCCTACCTGAACATTTCAACTTTCGTTCTACAATATATACATTTCTCATTTGATAAGAAAGAGAGAGATATAATTTCTTCCAGATAGCTGATGACTTTATATCTACCCTGTTTCCCCGAAAATAAGACATCCCCTGATAATAAGCCCAATCGGGGTTTTGAGCGCATGCGCTAAAATAAGCCTCCCCCCAAAAATATTTCAGCCCTCCCCAAAAATATTTAAACGCAGAGCTGGAAATCAGGTAAGACGGCAAGAGGAGCCCCATCTTACTCCACGTGCCCCAAAATAATATGACTTCCCCCAAAATAAGGCCAAGCGCTTATTTTGGGGTTCAAAAAAATATAAGACAGGGTCTTATTTTTGGGGAAAACACAGTAATACCGGTTTGTCCCAGTTCAGGCGAACTGGTAGTGGCAGCGGTGGGAGACTCCGCCCACCTGCCCGGATGTCATCACGGACATTCTGTGCATTGGCAGAAGCACCATGCATGAGCGAAGCAAGCACGCACACATACACGCTCACAGTTCGGAACCCGTAGCGAAGGAAGTAGAACCCACTACTGATGGACATGTATTTAAAAATACTGTGAGAAAAGTAGATTGTCCGATCATAGCCAACATAGTTAATGAACTTGAGCTGAGGTCAAAACTCAGGCCTTCTCCAATATCAAAGGCAGGATATCACACAATCTTTTAATTGTGATTCAGAATATTGGATAATACACCTCAGAAGTCAGAGATGTAGGCAATTAAGTTTTTTGCTTTATTGAGTTGCTCATGCTTAGCATTTAAAAGAAATAACTAAAAATAGCCAAAAAGGCATGGGATAGGTTGATCACCAGATAATTGTCTATCAATAATTGTCTATCACCAATCAATAATTGTCTATCAGATAATTGTCTATCACCGGACAATTATCTATCAAATGCACATAAATGGATTATAAAGGCTGGATTTCCCACATTAGATGTGATGTGTAGGTTCAAAGGGAAGAGGATTTTACTGAATTGCATCTGAAGGGAAGGACACATTTTGGAAGATAGAAAATGGGGGCACAGGGAGAGGTTGGTGGTACCTCCCCATATATACCCATTCTCTGTGATTTTTATTGCATTTTCTTCCCTCAAAGATTCATGGTGATGAGATTCCAATGTGTTTCCCATCAAAACAAAATTGCTATATTATAACACTTAGTCCTCATGTGGCATTAGATCTGAAATGTGTTGAATGTGTTATTGTGATTGTGTGAGAGAACCTGATATAAGCCAGGAGATAAGAAATACATATTTATGAATGGAATATAAACATTGAGGGTTTTTTTCCCCACACCTTACAAGAGGACAAGTGAATTAGTGTGAGTTCAGTTTATGGATACACTAGTAAAAATCTCACATTTGCAAATAATAATTTGTCATATTTGCAGGGGACACACATCTCAAAATGTAGTGTGTAAACGAATGCTGTGTTGAATATTCTGTAGTATAATTACTTTTTAATCACCGTTACTTTTTTGAGAAAGTAAAATTGAATGAGAATGTGTACTGTAGTTCAGGATAAATTCTTGGACGAAAGAAAGAAAAGAAAGAAAGAAAGAAAGAAAGAAAGAAAGAAAGAAAGAAAGAAAGAAAGAAAGAAAGAAAGAAAGAAAGATTTTCCAAAGAAATGCTGAAAAAATGCATTTTATAAGGATTATTCACTTATAGATAAACATTTACTAAAAACACAGAATCTGCACCTATGCTGAAAACCTCTGACTGATTGGGAACAAACTATTTCCTAATTAGGAAACAAAGCCTTTTAAAAGGCTGTTTTTGGAACAGAGCAGAAAAGGTCAAGGGTTCCTTGCCTCAAACTCTACTCAACTGAGCCAAAAAGGGAAATAATATCCTTAAAGGGAGGGGGAAGAAGGGAATGCTGCATTTCTGCTTCAGCAGAATGGGGAACTCTAAATGAAAACCATATTTAGTAACTACCAGAGCTCAGGAAAAATCAGGGAAACCAGACATTTCAGGCAAGACTTTTAATAACAGCCAAGCAGTCATTTAAAGCTCTAGGAACCTTACAGTAACTTGCAGAGCCCAGAAGTCAGCACTAAACCTGAAAACATGCATGTGTGTCCTGCATAAGCTCTGGAAATAATTGTTGTGCTTATACACAAAGTTAAGCACAATCATGACATACAACAAGAAAGACAAACTCTATTATAAATTCATTGCTTGTCATCCACAGGGTTAACTGATCTGAGCTGCAAACATCTGAACGACTACTAAAAGCCAGAAAATAATTAGAATTTTCTGTGCTTTTTAATTCCATCTTGTGGTTTTCTGATTTTTGGAACTTAAATCTGGTAACTTTAAGGCATTGCTTGCTGGGACTAATAACAACAATAGCAACTTTCTAGCCAAAACAAGCTACATGTGTCAGAACAAAATAAGTGATATATGATAGCAATATAACTGAAAATCTACACTGAAGCAGTTGAAAAGCACACCAAAAAAGTCAGTTCAAGAATAAGGGGAATAATTCAAATTCAGGTTTAGTATCTGAAATAGTCTCCCTTTAAACAGATAGTCTCCACTGGCCGAGAATTCTGCAAAAATGTGTAACTATGGGAAAAGTTCTGGGTTTTATGTTACCCTGAATTAAATTGTGTTCACACAGTTTTCTAGACAATCAATCAATCAATCAATCAATCAAGTCATAGACCAACAGACTTCTAGACAATAAAACAATTCGTTTGCAGTGACTGTAAATCCAGGGTTATTATTTGTAAACCATGGCTCATTACTAACAATCCATTATTTTCAAAAGTGTGACTTATCATGGCTTACAGATCTCAGGAGTGGAGTTCACATGTTAACCAAACCTAAAGCATACAAGCCAGAGTATGGCTTTACCTTTTACCATGTGTGAAGTCAGTCTTTAAGAAATCAAAGTGGCAATGAACTCAGAGACAATGAAGAAAAGGCTGAGTGCAATGAACAACATTTAAATGCACATAAATACCACTACCCTCTTGCATCACTGAATCCCAACTGCTATACTATTCCTAGTGTTAGTGATTATTATTTATAATAATTTAATTAGAGTTAAAATAATAATGCTGAAAATAAAAATACCGTGTATGTTACAGAGATGCCCAGCTTACCAAAAGCATGTAAATTAAAATAATAGGAAGTTTGATGAAATATAATAATATATATTGTATCATTGAGACAAATGAGATTTCTGTTCTTCATATATTTTTATATTTGGATTAATAGGATATAGAGGAACAGAGTTCCATAGACGTTCATTGAAATTCCCCCCCTCTCTCTCCCTCTCTCCCTCCCTCCCTCCTCTCTCCTCCCTCTCCCTCACCAGTTTGAAGGACATTATCTTTGACTGTCTACTAAAAGGGAAATTTATGAAAGGATCAGTGATACAAGGAAGAGGTTTTAAAATGGTTAAACAAATAGTATGATTATTACTGGTATTAATTGATATAAATGCAATGAATATTGTTGTAAATATTATTATTTACTTTACTTTCCTTTACTTTTTACTTCCTAAAATGATTTGTACCCAGACAACACTGTTCAATTGAAGTTGGAATTTTTATATACTAATAAAATAAAATCAAAAGTTATTACGAAACAAAAAAAAGAATGTCTACTAAAAGTAAATAGGAAAAGGGTCTGTCTTGAATCATGCCAGACAAGATCCTTTTGGACTCATTACAAGCCTGTATTTGATTGACACTTATAAGCATCCTCTTCAATTATTTTTTGTAACATTTACTGCTCAGAATTATTCTTAGCTGTCATTGAAGTAGTAATAGGGTGATGGTATGTTTACTTCTAGTGAACTCTCACCTAAGGATACTAAGCATGGTTTCTATTCTCATACTTAAAGAGCACAGCAGGCATTTCCATAAAAAATAACCATCAAGCGAACACAGGTTGTTACTTACATAGGCCCTTGAAGCAACTGAAATCAAAGTTAGTCCTTGCCTTCTTGGTAATGCAACTGTCAACTACTAAATACGCTTAGATCCCAGGGCTTCTGGTTTGTCTGAGATGTGGGAATGCAGATGAAGGCTTGAAAAAAAAAATGTACCAAAAAATGAAAAAAACCTTTCTCAGTTCCACCATGAAAAACTGGACTCATGATTTGTAGTTACAGCTTCAAAAAATGAAGCCTTGTATTATGGATCAGTTTGAACTGCAAGAAGCCAAGAGCGGGGGAGCTGTCCATCAGGATGACCCACACCAAGAACAATGTAAAACAAAAGATCGTATTACCGAAACAGATGGAAAGCTGTGCAGAAAATTAATTCAGTTGTGCAAAACCTGTTAGCCCTATAGCTATTTTATCTCTGCAATTTTAAGGATGGAAATAAAGGATAGAAATGAGACCAATGCAGAAAGCAAATTCAGTAAATCTGCTTTCAACCTCACTGACTTCAGCAGGAGAAAACAGTTTAAATCTTTAAAGGAGTTAAAAATGCTTAACCAAGAGGTGCCAATCCACACAATGCTATGTGTGTCGCAAATTCATTCAGACACAAGCCCCCCTGTGTTAAATGCTTCACCCCTACAAAATGTCTAATGCAGGGAATCATTCTTATGGAGTTCAGTTATAGTATTACTTCCAGGTACATCTGCAGAGCCGAGGGCTACGCAGGAACTGTGCTTCTTTCTTCTGAACCCAAGAGCAAAACCTATTAACTGTATTATGCAGCTGAGACAGAGATTGTTCTATCTGGAGACACCCCTGAAGAGCCAATTCCCCAATGCTTAACTCAGAAGACAGTTTCCACGTTCTCCACTCTATGCTGGGTTTAATGCCACTTACCCTTCTCAGCTCAGGGTGTGTCGTTCTGGGATGGTGCACTGAGAAATGGCATATTCTCTGACTATATAGCCTGTCTCCTCCCACCAGCTCACCAAACAAGGAGCAAAGCCAGTCTCCATCTCCATCTCTCTGTCAAACAGAACCATATAGGGGCTTCTCCACAAATCCTTCAGTTCTGGGTGGCTGCTGGTCGCTCGGGCTCCTCCGCTCGGCATTCCTTTCTGCTGTTCACAAAGCCAGGAGAAGCTTTTTGGCTGCCTGCTATATAAACACAAGGAGAATCCAAGCTTGCTGCTACTGAGAGATTCCTGGGGTAGTTGGTGCATCAGGGACAGTTTCTGGCATGGAGCAGATGCTTTGGCAAGATCCATGTGTACTATATGCACGGAGCTGTCAATGGAGCACAAGAGGAATCATTAATCCTGCCTTGGTTCCATACTGGAAAGATCTCATTCACAGAGTAAGGGGAGGGGTGGGACCAAACGTTAGAACTGCCAGAGAGATTAATGCCTCCTTGTGCACAACAGGAAAGCAAAGCTGTGATTTGATTTTAGAACTATGTGGCCACTAAGAAAAGTGGTAAGGCAGAGCAGATGCCTTATCAAACATATGACTAAGAGATATCCTGGGTTACAATAGTCAAAACAAAAGGAAAGGAAAACTATGCTCATGATGTACCGTATTACAAAAACATGGGTTATTGCCATCCCAAAAGTGCTTTTTCCCCCCCCAAAACGCAATTTGATTTTCTTGGTTTTTTTCTTTGAAAACAGATTTGACAGATTAACAGAGTTGGGAGGGACCTTACAGGTCATCTAGTCCAACCTCCCCCCCACTCAAGCAGGAGACCCTACACTCGTGATGGCGAACCTATGGCACGCGTGCCACCTGTGCAATATGGCACGCGGAGCCATATTGGTGGGCACGTGAGCTCAGCACCGGCACACATGTGCACGTTGGCCAGCTGATTTTTGGGCCTTCTGGGACCACCGGAAGTAGGGAAACAGGCTGTTTCCTGCCCTGGATGGCCTGTGGAGGTGGGGAAGGCTGTTTTCACTCTCCTCAGGCTCCTAGAAAGGCTCTGGAGCATGGGGAGAGCAAAAAACGGTCCTGCTGGGCCCACCGTGCCATCATGTGCCAAAAGCGCAGGGGAGTGCAGGGGAGGGGTCGTGTGCACATGCACAGGGGGCGGAGCGCATGGAATTATGGGTGTGGGCACGCGCGACACACACACACACCCCGCGCGACCCTTGCTTTTGGCACGCGATGTCAAAAAGGTTAGCCATCACTGCCCTACACAATTTCTGACAAATGGTAGTCCAGTCTCTTCTTGAAAGCCTCCAGTGTTGAAGCTCCCACAACTTCCAAAGGCAAGCTGTTCCATTGGTTGATTGTTCTCACTGGCAGAAAGTTCCTCCTCATTTCTAGGTTGAATCTCTCCTTATTCAGTTTTCATCCATTATTCTTTATCTGGCCTTCAGGTGCTTTGGAAAATAGCTTGACCCCCTCCTCTCTTGGGCAGCCCCTCAGATATTGGAACACTGCTATCATGTCTCCCCTGGTCCTTCTCTTCACTAGACCAGCCATGCCCAGTTCCTGTAACCGTTCTTCATACGTTTTAGTCTCCAGTCCCCTAATCATCCTGGTTGCTCTCCTCTGCACTTTTTCTAGAGTCCCAGCATCTTTTTTATAGTGTGGTGACCAAAACTGGATGCAGTACTCTAGGTGTGGTTTTACTAGGGCTTTATAGAGTGGCATTAGTACTTCCCTTGATCTTGATTGTATCCCTTTGTTAATGCAATTTAGGATTGCATTGGCTTTTTTGGCTGCTGGTTCATATATAGCTGGTTGTCCACTAAGACTCCAAGATCCCTCTCACAATCACAGCTATTAAGCCTGGTTTCACCCAGTTTATATGAGTACTTTTGGTTAACATTTCACTTCTCATCCAAGAAGCTTCTCCAGTTCAAAAGCATCTTTAGGAGAACTGTAATCTGGATGATTGAGAATCTCCATAGGCATGTTTTATTGCCCGTTTTATAGATTAAAACCTGGGAGAGTTTTAGATTTACTCTGAAGTAAATCCCAGTGTTTGCCCCTAAATTTAATTGAAGTAAGCAATCCAACATCTCCATCAATGGCATCTGCAGGATCATAAGATGTGGCCAAACTCTTGTATCTTAATATCTTTCTTCACACCACTGAAAGTCCAAGGGCCTCTTTAACATTTTACTAAATGTTTATAGCCAAATTTGCTGAACTGAATGGAATTTTCCCAGGCTCTCATATTAATGGTGGGATTAGCATGTTCTTTATTTCAATTTAGCAATTGATATAGAAATAAACAGACTTGGATATGAAATCCATGTTGTAGTTAGTAGCTCAAGTTACTAAAATTAATATTGTTGGGAATCAGGGATACATTATGTAGGCTGCCTGCAGTTCTTTGTGTAGTTATCTAGGAATAACAAATGTGCTTCAATCTAGAGCAGTGTCCCTTCACACACAACTGATTTCCCCCCACCAGCAGTTGTTGACTACAACTCCCATTACTGGTCAGGATGAGGGGAGTTGTAATCCAAACTATCTGGAAGGACCCAGATAAGCTGAAAAACGTGTTAGAGTCTGAATTCTTCAGCTCATTTCCTCAGAATGATCAGTTATTAAAGAGCACATTTCACACGGATCTCGCTAGAGTAAAAAGCCTTTTCAATAAATTTGAAATACTGTCTGATTTAGCTTCCTTACAAAGCCGGATCCAAAACATTCCACTAGAAAAGGGCAGGGGGGGGAACCTAATACATGCCTTTGCTTTATAAGGCAAAGCAGTTGACTCGGGGCCTCTCGAGAACCACCTCCTAAAACTTGAGCGATCCTGCTAAAAAGCGTTTATCCTTTTTATTTAAAAATCATGTTTCTCTCCACAGGCACACCAGTTTCTGAGCCTGCAAGTACCATTCCTAAAAATCAACAGGAACAATCGACTTTGTTCACAGAAGAGAACAAAGAAAAGAATTATGAGAGAAAAAAAGATATCTGAATTTGTTGCAGCAATCATATTCTTTAAGGCAGGGAGGTCCAATTGTTAAGTGGAATTTTATGACTCTGGGAGAATCCCTCTCAAGAATAGGCCCCAGAGTAGATGTTACCAAGATGAAACAACCTTCTGGGGTCATAACCACTTAACTGAACACTTGTGTCCCCCCCCCTTTTTTTTTTTACATGGGTTGCACATATAAAGTAAGTGAGAATTTAACTGCACGAGTTCAGCCACTATTTTGATTATTTAGACATTCCTTGGAGAAGTCCCTGAAGCCATCACTTAATGCAAAACACTAGCAGTCAGAAGACATGATGACGATTCTTTGATTTCACAACATATAGACAGATTTAACCATAGTTTCAATCGGGAAAATGTGATGATCCTAGACCCGTGATGGGGAATCTATGGCACGCGTGCAGGAAGTGGTACGCAGAGCCATCTGTATAGGTGCGCCAGTCATCACCCGTTACTCTTCTGGGTTCCAGGGCATGCATGCGTGCTGGCCAGTTGGTCTTCATGCGCACATGCACGCCAGAAACTGGAACACCAGGTGACCGCCCTGCATGCGCACACTAGAAACCGGAACCTATGGCACACATGCCAGAAGTGTCATGCAGAGCCATCTCTCCAGGCATACCAGCCATCGCCTGTTGCTCTTCCGTTTTCTGGTGCATGCATGCGTGCCGGCCAGATGGTCTAACTGCTCTTCCGGTTTCTGGCACTCCCAGTGTGTATGCTGGGGAGCTGCTTTTCTGGTTTCCAGTGCTCCCCTGCGCCTGCGCTCCCTTTTCAGCACTTGGTGGAAGAAAGATTCACCAACACTGTCCTAGACCAAGCCAAGTCCAAAAATGGCAGGGAATTTCTAGAAGCCTGGCACTCTGACAAATTAGCCATCAATAGACAGAAGACATTAACAAAATCTATGGACTATGCAAAAGAGATAATCAATCAGCCAAAAAGGAACTAAAAGACTGAAGCACTGTCCACCAGCAATCAGCACCCAGATCAGCATGGATTAACTCCAAGGTTAACATCAGCCCAACAATCAAGTAAACAATATCCCCAATCAAGAAACTGCCAAAAAAGCCAACAGCAAACACCCCAACCAAAGAATCTCTAAGACCACTCCCAACAACACCGACAGGGAAAGTCACCAGAATATAAACTGTCGGCAAACCCCACACCTTACTAGCACTGATGATGTTACCTACTTTGGGTAATGAAACGTCTGCAAGAAAACAAGCAAGCTCAGAGGGCACCAAGGACAGACCCCTCATGCAAAACACTAGACTGGGCTATCCCCCACTTTATTAAAGAGGCCTTGGAAGTCTAAGGGGGACCCAGAAGCATGCCTAGAAGTACAGATCCCTTGAAGTTGGTCTCTTGCTTGATTGCTTGCTGATTTCCCATTTATTCGTTTTTTGTAATTAAGGGCAAGAAACTTGGCACACTCCAAGGAAGGGTCAATAGACACATTATTGAGGACAACGGTTGTAGCTTGTAAAGGATAAAAGAACTTATAATGCTTGTAAAGGATAAAAGAACTCCTTCTAACTTCTTCTGACTGAATGAAGGAGAGGGTGAAAGCAGGAAGTGGGAATAAAAGGATTCACAGCAGCCAACCAAAAACAGTAGTAGAGCTGAATAGGTAACAAAATTTGAACAGAATTTTGGTCTTTTGTTAGAGCAAGGGATGGTCTCTGATAAGCAAAAGTTTCTAGTTTTTAATGCTGTACCCTTTGAGAAGGGAACATCTCACTCTGATGGGACTGGCCTGCCCCAGGGACACCAGCAGAGGGGTCATATTGCAGATCCCATCAATCAAGGAATTTGGGCTGCCGGGATCTAGGTCAATGGCCTTCTCTGTTGTGGCTCCTGCCCTTTGGAATATCTTACCTCCCGAGGTAAAATCAGCTCCTATCTTTTGACCTTCTGTAAGGGCCTAAAGATCTGGATCTGCCAGGTGGCTTGGGACCCCAATGGGGGAGTATCATAATGAAGGTGCTTGATTAATTGTTAATTCCCTCCTCCCTCCCCCTGCATCTGGCTCCTTCCTTCCCTGTTGAGTAGTGTGTGCAGACAGAGGACACAGGACACATCCAGCAGTTCAACAGCTTTATTCATCTCCAGTAACAGCAATGCCAATGCGAGCCGTGGCAGCCCTTTTTAAACCGGAGCTGTCCATGGCTTCAGCCACTGACGCGCGCTTAATTTTCCCGCTCTAGCTAATGGCTCCTGATTGGTTCCTGTGCCCATCTATTCAATACTTAATATTCCCCATCTTGTGACCATGATTTTACTTCAATTGTATTGTCATTTATTGGGTTAGGAATATTTATTTCAGATTATTTTAATGTTTTTATACTATAAACTGCCCAGTTGCTCAGAAATGAGATGGGCAGCAAATACATTTAATTAATTAATTAATTAAAACTTGGACATGCTACTTGGCTTGGAGCCCAGAGGGTGGCACTTACCGCTGGAGGTGGTTGATCAGGTAAGAAGACCTCATCCCCATGCCCCCCATCTCCTTGATGTTGTTTTTTTGCATAGTTTTATATTTTTAATTACTTTTCTATTTATCTTTTTATGATCCATAAGCTACCCAGAATTGCCTTATCAGTTAGATTGCCAGCATATCAATTTAATAAATAAATTCACTTCGAATATCACAATTTCTTGTGCTGATGCGAAACGGAGACAAAGCTAAAAGATACAATGTATTAACAAGCAACAAACAGGAAATGCTTTCCGTTGGTACAATTCATAGTCTTAAAATATACGTGAGTTGATGCTTGGTTCACACTCATAAGTATGATCTCACGTAATTCTAGTTTACACTTCCGTATATTAAAGCTACATCATAATTCTAAGTATTAAGAATTCAATAAATCTTAATTCTGGAACTATGGAGTAAGACTGGAATATTAAGGAAAAAATTCAAATTACCATTTTGATATTGAGTCTCCAAAGTGATCTTAAAATCTTTTTATTGCACCAGATATTTCATCTGATTATGTAATATATAGTGTTACTTCTATCAGGAATCATCTGTGTCATTATATTGATGTTTTTAATATGTTCTTGTTCTTTTCATACTGTTCCTCTCATATACACTTGTGGGATGGATGGATGGATGGAGGGAGGGATGGAGGGATGGATGGATGGAGGGATGGATGGATAGAGGGATGGATAGATATTTTCTCCAGATACTAGAGTACCTGCCAGAGCTACTCCATCATTGCTCTTTATCGAACTACGCCTAATGCTATGTAGGTAACAGTAGATTTGTCAGATAATTGAAGGCTGTGAATGATATTTTATCTACCAAGTACCAGGTCAACTGATAAGCTACTACCGTAAGAACTTGAACCCATACTTTCCCTCACCCATCATGACACCCAGCTGAACTGTTGAAAATGATAACACTTCTATTGACTTAGAGTTTACTTTTCTGTTGTTGAAACTTCCTTGTAGAAATAAATAAAAGGATGGCCACCAATGCAGTATGCGTGCTGGTTTTGGAAAATTATTCCGTCACACCCTTATTTACACAAATAAAGCATTTCCATTGTCTCTTCTAGTGTGCTTTTTGGCTGATGCATTCCAGGATCCACAAGCCCATCTTTTCTTGGAACAACAATACATCTAGGTATGTTTTAAATATATTTGAAACTTATTTCCTATGTAATGTTCTTTCGTTCTTTCTCAGTATCCTAATGAATTCTTTGTAATGTACTACAGCTTTGCTATAAAAAGAATACTTTTTTCTTTCTTTTTTCTTTTTTTTTGTCCAAGTCTATATTTTTATATAATTTACCCAGTGGTGAAATCCAGCCGGATTTATCCAGCTTGCGCGAACTGGTAGCACCGGCAGCAGGAGGCTCTGCCCACCCGCCGGGAGGCCCGTTTTTGACCCTCTGCGCACTCCAGTGGTGGGTTCCTCCCGGTTCGGCTGAGCTGGTAGCGGTGACAATATGACGTCATCGAACCGGTTCTCTTTGTTCGGGAGCTGGGCCCTCCCGCCCTGCCCGCATTATTCTTATCTTTTATTTGGCCCCGTTCCCAATCTATTCACTGCCTCGCGAGTCCCAGCTGATGCCTAGAAGGAAAAAAAACTGTTTAAACTCTTGCCATGGGACTTCAAAGGGCCGCCCTACAGCTGATCAGTGTTAAAAGGCAGTATGGTAGACCAGTGTGCTCGAAAAACAAATGGGTAGACCGGGATGCTCCAAAAATAAATGGGTAGACCAGGATGCTCCAAGAACAATGGGTAGACTGGTACAGCTCTGCAAGCAGTTAAAAGCCTGGTAGACCAGTACCTCTGCTGAATCCTAAAAAAATTGTCACATGATCATCAAACCACGCCCACAAAATAAGCCACACCCACAGAACCGGTAGTAAAAAAAAATGTAGATCCCACCCTTGGCGCACTCCCATTCCCGAACCGGTAGCAAAGGTAAGTGGATTTCACCGCTGAATTTACCCCTTAGTTATAAAGGAAAAGGGGAGGAAGGAATAATGACCCCTTAGTTATAAAGTAGAAGGGGAGGAAGGAATAATGACAACCACCAATGAAAGAGTGCTTCATAGCCATTACTCTTGTATTGTGTAATCATATTAATACTTGCACAGTTTTATGACTCTATAATTTATCACGTTTAACCTCACATCTAGAGTTTTAAAATGTAATATAAATATATTTGATTTCACTTCCTTTCAATTATATTTGACTTTCCACCGAGGGCTTTAAAATTTAGTATAAAGGGACCAATATAAAGGACCATTTTATACATATTTGTAGCTATTTCTATGTACGTGGGACTAATGTGGGCTCATGGGTGCTGGCATTACTATTTTAAAGGCTGAATCTTGGTAGTATTCCCAGAAGATCAGATAAAGGCACTCTACTCTATTCTTGATGATCACTACAAATAAGGAAATGAAAAACTTTTTATGTGGTCATAAACTCTCAGCAGCTGTAATATAACCGTTAATCCAGTTGCAGTTCCTTAATGTAGTTAAACTGTATTCCTAAGCAGAAATAATAATAAGCAGAAAGAAATATATTCATAAGAAACCGTCCATCTGTATTTGAAATGATGAAAGAAGGCATGTATTTTAAATGACTTATTTTTCATATTTTAGTGCCAGGCTTCTTTCAAATGTCTAGGGAAAAAAATGAATCTGAATGAATAACTCATAGACCCTAAAAACTATGAACTGGTGTTTGAGAAACAGGACTCCAGTTTTGATGGTGCAAAACGACTTAGGCACTCTGTGGTTTAAAAGGACCATTTTTTTTACTTTCTCTCCCCACCTTGTCACACACATTCATTCTGTAATGAATTTAGCAGATCAAAGTGCAGTTGAAATCCAAGCCTCACCACACTGAGTCATTTGTAGAATGGCAGCTGGGTTTTTCGTCAATGAAAGTCATGAGCAGGGGAGGCCTTTTTTTTCCTCAAAGCAAATTGGGGGTAGAGGGGTGTCTCTGCTGAGGCTAGAAATGTGACCTTTTCTGTCACGCCATCAATATCAGGAACAACCTCCCCTGAAATGAGTTGCAAAGAGACCCATTGTCACCAATGGATTAACCGTTTAATCCTTTTAAGAAAATTATGTAAGCTGATTTTGCCTTCTGTGACTGTTTGGAGTAGTTGGGTTGCTGCATGTTTATTATTATAATGATGGACATTTTAATTGTCTACTGTGCCTTTTTGTTGCTCTAGACAGTCAGGAGTTTGTAAGGATTTGGCAGCATACCAGTTCAATGAATAAATAAAACACTGCCATCTTGTAAGTACCTGGTTATCATTTTCCAAAAATGGTCAGGGGGCCAAATTCACAGAAGGGATAAAAAACTGCATCTTGAAAGCTGGCTGGGTTTCATTAGGCCACACACACACACACACACACACACACACACACACACACACACACATACACACACTCAGCCCACCACATCCCACAGGATTGTAGCTGTGGGAGGAAGAAAAACAATTATTGTTTATCATCTTGTGTAATTTATAAAAACAAAAAGGAAATAAATAAAAATACAGACAGACAGATAGATAGACAGATAGATAGATAGACAGACAGACAGACAGATAGACAGACAGACAGACAGACAGACAGATCGATAGACTGATAGATAGACAGATAGATAGACAGACAGATAGGCAGACAGACAGACAGACCAACAGACAGATAGATAGATGTGTTAGAGATACACAGATACAGACAGATGAGAGAGAGACAGAGAAATATTACTAGATATATCCCAAAGGAGATTGGTGAACTCAAAGATTTCCTTCTCCTATACAGCCCTTTCTTCCTTTCTTCCCTTGCTCTTGCCCTATACTTCCTTTATCTTTCCTTCCTTCCTTCCTTCCTTCCTTCCTTCCTTCCTTCCTTCCTTCCTTCCTTCCTTCCTTCCTTCCGAGTTCATGCAATCTATCTTGTCAGCAACAAGCTAGTTGATCTACCCTGTGGACCAGGAGTGTCAAACTTGCAGGCCGCGGGCCGGATGTGTCACACGCTGGCCACGCCCACCCCCATTTTTAGCAAAGGGGGGGGAAGTGGCGGTACATCACGTGATGACAATGTGTCATCGCAAGTTTGACACCCCTGCTGTAGAGTATCAAGCTAACTTTTTACATAGAAATGCCATTTGCTGCTTTGAAAGTCAAGGCTAAAGAGTCATTCGTAATGGGGATGGGGATGAGAATGGGGGGGGGGGAGAGAAATCACATTTCTATTAAGAGATTCACAAAAGTGTTGGGGTGCACCGTAAAGCTCACACCAAGTGGGAAAGCCTGTGGCTTCAGCTAAAATGATAGGTAGCCCGTCTTCAAATGGCTGGCTAGGAATTGGGGAAAGGACCAATTTGAGAGAAGTTGCTCTCCTCAGTGCATTCTGCATTAGAAATGCATTTACATTTATGGTTAACATTGCAGCGATTGGCTGTGAGTACATCCAGGCATCCAGCCAAATTACTATTCCATTTGGAAGGGAATGCTTAAGCTATGTTTGGAGAAAAGTTGGTTCCCCAGTAGACAATCAAGCTGATTTTAATATATGGCTATAAATGAAAGGGGGTAGGGAGAGATTTAAATAATAAGCTGTGCAAGAGACAGCCCTTGCAAATTCTCTCCGACAGAACAGTAACTTGCTTTGAGTCTAAGCACCTCACTTGACCCAAAAACACCAAATAAGGACAAAATGGTTCTTCGGGTTTTTTTTTAGCTGCATTGATTTTATGCAAGGTTGGATAGATTGATTTATGGATCCAGAAGATATGGTTGAGGATTACAAGGACAGACGAAAACAGTTGTAGGCAGAAGCTTAGTGTATAGGCAGTCCTTGACTTACAACCACAACTGAGCGCAGGATTTCTCTTAAGTGAGACATTTGTGACCTGAATTTTGCCCCATTTTACGACCGTTCCTTCCACAATTGTTAAGCGAATCACTGCAGTTGTTAAGTTTGTAACACGGTTGTAAAGTGAATCTGGCTTCCCCATAGACTTTGCTTGCTGGGAGGTCACAAAAGGGGATCATGTGACCTTGGGACACTGTCATAAATACATGCCAGTTGCTAAGCATCCAAATTTTTTTTAAAAAAAAAATTATTTTTTTACAACACAAACATAAAACACATCTTTTCCAAAACAAAGCACTGATCCGGTCACAGATTAATACAAACCACTAACAAATCATTAACTTCCAATTAACACAACTTAATATTTTACTCAATTATTTTCCTAAATTCTATCAATTAAACTATGCCATTATCCCCAAAAACCCATTACTTAAATCTTAAATCCTAACCAGATATCATTCGATTTTCCTCTTCCTTTTTTTTTTTTAAATTTGATTTATATGCCGCCCTTCTCCGAAGACTCAGGGCGGCTTACAATGTGCTCAGCAATAGCCTTCATCCTTTTTGTATATTTTATACAAAGTCAGCTTATTGCCCCCACAAACTGGGTCCTCATTTCACCTACCTTAGAAAGGATGGAAGGCTGAGTCAACCTTGAGCCTTGGCGAGATTCGAACCCTGCAGTAATTGCAGGCAGCTGGTCTTAATAACCAGCTTAATAACAGGGTGCCTTAAACCCCTGTCCTACCATCTTTTACTTAGATGAATGTATTTTAACAATATAAATCATTACAATTACTATAAACATTTTAAAAAATTTTTTAATCCTAACACAATCATTTCATTTTTACTATTCTAAGCATCCGAATTTTGATCATGTGACAGTGGGAAAGGCTGCAAGGGCCGTAAGTGTGAGAAATGGTCATATGTCACTTTTTCCAGTGCTGTTGTAACGGTCACTAAAGAAATGGTTGTAAGTCAAGGACTGCCTGTATTTTAAACACTTCAGGCATGAATAATCATATGAAATGAAAAAGAGGCTATACCCTATTGCCAGGTCATTCCTTCCACTATTCACATGGTAGAGGGAAGTATTGTGACTGATCCACTACATTAAACTTCTACGATATGGGATTTATTCCTATAGTTCAGGGATGTCAAACTCAATTTCATTGAGGGCCGCATCATTTCATTTCATTTTCATTTCATTTTATTAAATTTGTATACCGCCCTACTCCCGAAGGACTCAGGGCGGTGAACAGGCACAAAATAAAACACATAAATACAAAACTTAAGACATGATTAAAACCCAATTAAATAATTTTTGCCCAAGACAATTTAAAACTCCCAATAATTTAAAACGAATTAAAATTTGAGTTTAAAAATTTAAAAGAAGGGGAAAAAATTAGGCCATTGGGGTTGTGTTTGACCTCAGAGGGCCAGGTTGGGCGTGGACAGCATGACATCACTCATGTCGGGGGCACCTGGTGACGCCCAAGTGCTCTGCCAGCAAAAATGGGCTCCCAAGCTCCATTTTCAGCTGTGACAGCCTCCTGCAACCCTCTGCCAGTGAAAACAGAGCTCAAGGGGGCCATGCACAGCCCTTGTGAGCCCTGTTTTCAGTTGGGACAGAGTCCTGCAACCCTCTGCCAGCAAAAATGCAGCTCCGTTTTTGCTGGCAGAGGCACCAAGGGACTGTCCTTCGCTGTTTCCAGAGCGGCCCTGCGGGCCAGATCTAAGCACCCAGCAGGCCGGATTCAGCCCCCAGGCCAGGGGTGGGTTCTACTTACCTTTACTACTGGTTTCCAATGGGACCGTGCATGTGTGCGCACTTCTGCACATGCGCAGAAGCTTGTGCGCATGCCAGTGGTGAAATCCAATTTTTTTTACTACCGGTTCTGTGGGCGTGGCCTGGTGGGTGTGGTGTGGCTTGGTGGGTGTGGCAAGGGAAGGATATTGCAAAATCTCCATGCCCACCCCACTCTGGGGCTAGCCAGAGGTGGTATTTGCCGGTGCTCCAAGTTACTCAAAATTTCCGCTACCGGTTCTCCAGAACCTGTCAGAACCTGCTGGATTTCACCCCTAGTGCATGCGTAGATCACCCATGATGATGTCGTGGTGGGTGGGCTATAGAACTACCGGTTCTATAGAACCGGACTGAACAGGGAGCAACCCACCACTGCCCCAGGCCTTGAGTTTGACGCCCCTGCTATAGGTTTTTTTTTTCAAGTCTTCCATCTACAGATTTGTCCCCGTTTACATGAAAGCTGAAGTCAGCAGGATGTGAAATGAGAGGAATGAGATCACTAGAACTGCCCGATTCTTGGAAATGCACACCACAAAACAAGTATTAGCAGCTTGTCCTTAACATCCCTCTAAAGGCAACACAAATATGCATCACAAACCATTTTGAAAAAACTTGTCTTCAAGGCATTTCCTTCACCTCATGCTCACCTCTATGGAAGGTAGCTTAAATGTTATGCCAGTTGTTCCACTTTTGAACTACTATTTTCCTTCCTCTCCTGATGAGAGTCTTCTCTTGCACACAATCCGCAACCTTTCATAGAAGATGCTAATGATGCTGTGGTCAGGCCAAGATTCTGTCCAATTCTTATTGGCTATTCTTGTAAAGGTAAAGATTTCCTCTTTCCAGGGGTGGGATTCAGCTGGTTCAGACCGGTTTGGGTAAACCGGTTTGCCAATGATCAGGTGGGCCTGCCTGCCTGCCCGCCCCTGTGCTTTACTTACCTTTATCCCTTCAGCTGATTCACATGGCAGAGCAGATTGCCATGCCTCAGCTGTCTTACTCACCATAAGTAATGTGGAAGGTTAGTTTTGTTAAAACTGCACACGTGCATGCAGCACGCATGCGTGTGCAAAACGCACAATCACCAAACCGGTTGTTAAACCAGCAGGATCCCACCAGTGCCTCTTTCCAATTATGTCCGACTCTAGGGATTGGTGCTCAATCTCTGTTTCTTAACCGAGGGAGCCACAGCATTGTCCGAAGAAGTTTCTGTAGTCATGTGCCCAGTATGACTATATGCTGAGACGTACAGAATGTCTTCCCACCAAAGTGGTACCTATTTATCTACTTGCATTTGCATGCTTTCAAACTGCCAGGTGGACAAGAGCCGGGACAAGAATGGGAGCTTGACACATGGCGCTCGGGTCCTGAACTCAGGCTCTTCACCTTTCCAGCTGACAAGTTCAGCATCTTTAACCGCTGAGCCCTGGCACCATTCTAAGCAGCTGAAATTAGGCTTCTTTGCTTTCTATTGCTGAATACCTGGGTTTCAAGAGAAATCAAACACCTGGTTCAATGGGTGGCACCTCCATGAACCCTGACCAGTGTTTTTGAAATTGGACTCTCCCAGAAAATATTAAGTTCGTGTTCAGAAATACCCCGATTCATCTATTGGGGACATGGAGAAGAAGAGTGTTCTGTTCTACTCTACTCTACTCATTCTCTGTTCTGTTCTATTCTATTCTATTCTATTCTGTTCTGTTCTGTTCTGTTCTGTTCTGTTCTGTTCTGCTCTGCTCTGCTCTGCTCTGCTCTACTCTACTCTACTCTACTCTGCTCTGCTCTGCTCTGCTCTACTCTACTCTACTCTACTCTATTCTATTCTATTCTATTCTATTCTATTCTATTCTATTCTATTCTATTCTACCCTGTCAGTTTGAAAGAAAACCAACCCCCAATCACAATCACCCAATCACATCTAACCATACATTAAGGAGAATGATTAATAGTTTTTCTCACTGGCAGGTGAAACTGGGTGGGAGGGGAAAGGAACTTCAATGACTGTCCTTAGGTCAAATTAAAACTGTCAGTACAGTGTCACTTGCCAACCCCTGTCACTGAGGCAGAACAGAGCTTGGCATCAGGAAAGACACAGCCGTAAGGAAGAGTTCTTGGCCTTTCTTTCTTATCAATATTACAGCGTTTAAAACAAAAATGTTGACTTACAATACAGCCTCAATGCAATAAAAACCCAGCAAATAAAAACTGAATACCGTTTTTTAAAAAAGCCAATAAATTAAAGATATGCCGTTTACAATCTCAATAAAAAATAACATTTATATAACTATAAAATCCTGAACCTCTACCTACCACCTAACTTTACTAATTTGATACCGCAATATAGCTTTGTAGGAGATGACCAGACTGAGTCGGAAGGAGGGGTCAAGACAAGTGCATCATCAGTCTGGAGTCCCTTCGCACCCACAAGGGATCTAAGACCAGACCATCTTGAATTCCATTGACTCTTATCTACTGCCAATTTGCTTTGACTGTTAGTAGTTCAGATTCTTTATGCTTATTTGTTGTTGTTGTTTTTGAGGCATATATTTATTAATAATTAGCATAAGACTTATAGCTTACTCATTTTGAGAGTTACAGTTGTAGAGAAATAGTTATGGCATGCACAAAAAGTTGATGCTGATCCCAAGTGCAAACATGGAAGATTCCTTATACTTATTTGAACTGCCTGGGTTTTCTGATTTCCCTGGCGCTCGAGAGCCCTTCTGTTATTCTCAGAATCTGCTCACAACCCATCCCACCAATCAGTCTGTTTTATTAAATACATTTTCAAACTCTTCTTAAAATGCATCCAAAGATGTTTTCAGTCAGAGAGAAGGCAATAGATCCATTTGAAGAAGACAGAGCCAGCTTCCCTTCTTAACTTCAACAGGGTCTTATCAGATGTCCTCTTCTGATTCAGATTATTCTTGTTTGTGATCCAGCACGAACTTCCTGGTGAACTGACAAAAATGTCCTAGTAAGTAAATCTCAACAGACCCACAAAGAGAGAATGAAGCTTTAGCTATATGTCACAGTTTTGACCCTGTTTGAGGGACACAGCTTGAGCCAAAAAGCTGTATCTCTTTGCTGACAGAAGCAAAGGAAAAGTATGTTTTGTAAGAAGAACTAAAGTCCATCCTCCCTGGCATTATCTAGATTAGATCATATAACCTTAGTCTCAGTTTAACCAACTGGAAATATGCATTATTTAATTTAATTTAATAGCATTATTTCTATGTCATAATCAGTTTCTGAAACATGCCAGTGTCAGTTTTTTATCTATCTATCATCTATCTATCTATCTATCTATCTATCTATCTATCTATCTATCTATCTATCTATCTATCTATCTATCATCTATCCAGTGGTGGGATCCAAACAATTTAACAAACGGTTCTCTATCCTAATGATTTCTTCCAACAACCAGTTCACCAAACTGCTCAGAAAGTTAACAACCAGTTCTTCCGAAGTGGTGCCACCACTATCTATCTATCTATCTATCTATCTATCTATCTATCTATCTATCTATCTATCTATCTACCTATCTAATCTATCATCTATCTTTCATTCTCTCTTTCTTTCCTTTCTTCCTTCTCCCTTCCTTCCTTCTTCTTTCTTCCCTCCCCCTCTCGCCTTCCTTCCCTTCCCTTCCCTTCCCTTCCCTTCCCTTCCTTTCTTTTTCTTCTTTTCATTCATTCTTTCTCTCTTTCTCTGTCTCTCTGTCTCTCTTTCTTTCTTTCTGTCATCTCTCTCTTTCTCTGTTTCTTTCTCGCTCTCTTTTCCTTCCTTCCTTTCTTCCTTCCTTCCTTTCCTTCTTTCCTTCCTTCCCTTCACTGCCTGCCTGCCTGCCTGCCTGCCAGTTTTTTGACACTTGGGAACTGACCAGACTAGTCCCTGCAGTTTTCTTGGCAATATTTTTCAGGAGTGGTTTGCCGTTGCCCTTTTCCCAGGGCTGGGAGAGAGTGACTGGGCCAAAGTCACCCAGCTGGCTTTGTGCTCAAGGCAGGACTACAGCTCATGGGCTCTGTGTTTTCAGCTGGATACCTTAACCACACCACCAAACTGGCTCTCTTTCTATGGAATGTTTAAAATATATCTGCCCATTGGATGCTAACGATGACAAATTGAAAACGATTTTTCACATCAGTGGTAGAATTTCATATTTATCCCATTCTTCAGATATTTTTACTGGAATAGAGGCTCTCAAGTCTCTCTTATTCCTGTGAAAATTGGAAAAACTTACCCTCCTTCAATTATAAATAAGTCCCCCAAAAGACAAATTCTGTTAACAACAACTAAGACTGGATCCAAATCTAGCTTTAAGTCATGAAACCATAACCATTGGGGCTGTGTTCACAAAAGTTGCTAAGCCAAAATTAAGTCAATAATAATTTGGAGAACGGACTCCAAATCTGCTGGTTTTCTGTCAAACCCTTCAATTTAAAAGGCCATATTTTTTTTGTTACATATTCATTTTGTGCAGTGATGTATATGGCCCTCTAGTGGCATGATATGGAACTGTAAAAATATCTCTGTTCTCTTGCATTTGTACTGTAAATCTGGGGTCTCCAACCTTGGCAACTTTAAGACTTGTGGACTTCAACTCTCAGAGTTCCTCAGCCAACAGGTGAACAGTTTTACCCAACTTTCCATATAGCATCAGTGTTCTGGGTGATGAGTTCATTATTCCAATTTTTTTTCCCTTAAATCTTGCTAAGCTATAACCACCCCCTGTACTGATCAGTTCTTATAAGGTAGATTAGTCTAAAGCAGAGGTCAGCAACCTGTGGCTCTGGAGCCGCATGTGGCTCTTTCACCTCTCTGCTGCGGCTCCCTGTCACTCAAACTATACGTCACAACCACCAATATGTGACACCCGCTGGTACGCGATTTATTGAGCTTTTCAACCCCCCCGGTAGGCCAATCATGGATAAATCCAAGAAAAGAACAGTTTCAGAAGAAAAGAAAACTTTTAATTCAACTACATATGCTAGTTTTGTGGCCGCTCAAGAAATAGTCAGGCACGGGAAAGGTTTTGTGGTTCCCGATGTTTTCTTTTCTGTGGGAAAGGAGTCCAAATGGCTCTTTGAGTGTTTAAGGTTGCAGACCCCTGGTCTAAAGGAAACCAGTGTCATATAGGTCAGGACTATGTTTATTGCAACAAGTGTAATAACAGAATCTTGCAAATCTGAATGTGCTTATTTGCGTGTGAATTAGGGAGGGGTCTGTCTGATCCCTTTATTCAATTTTTTTGTAAGCCGCCCGGAATCACTGAGAGTGAGGGGAGGGGGAATAAAATTTTTATTAAATAAATCTTCTTTCTTGGAATAAGTTCAAAGTCTTGTCATCTTGAGTATTGCCTTAGTGGCACCTTTTTCTCTTGTCCTTCTTATGCCTTCTACAATATATTACAGGTAGTTCTCCACTTACTCCCACAATTGAGCCCAAAATTTATGTTGCTAAGTGGAAACATTTCAAAGTGAATTTTGCCTCATTTTACGATGTTTGCCTCATTTTCTTGCCAGAATTGTTAAGCGAATCACTGCAGTTCTTAAGTGAGTAACGCGGTTGTTAAGCAAATCTGGCTTTCCCCCCACTGAGTTTGCTTGTCAGAAGGTTGCAAAAGGGAATCACATGAGCCCCAGGGACACTGCAACTATCATAAATATGAGTTAGTTGTCAAGCATCTGAATTTTGATTATGTGACCACGGGAACTGTTACATGGGGATTATTACTGTGGTTATTTCCCCAAACCCCCATAACTTTAACCTTAGACCGTCTACTGTTGACCTCACCCCATTCCTAAGAGGTCTGTAAGGGCGTGCATAAGCGTACCAACATGCCTACCGTCCCTGTCCTACTGTTCCCATTTATTTATATCCTTATCCTGTATTCATAATCATGTTTATACTTATATCTGTTACCTTATATGTATTTGACAAATAAATAGAATGCGTCCAGAATGCAGCTGCGTGGGGGATTATGGGAGCGACGGGGTGCTCCCATGTGACACCTCTCCTGCACGAGCTGCACTGGCTTCCTGTGGTCTTTCGGGTGCGCTTCAAGGTTTTGGTGACCACCTTTAAAGTGCTCCATGGCTTAGAGCCGGGGTATCTACGAGACCGCCTTCTGCCGCCAATAGCCTCCCACTGGCCAGTTCGCTCGCACAGAGAGGGTCTCCTCAGGGTGCCGTCGGACAGACAATGTCGGCTGGCGACCCCCAGGGGGAGAGCCTTTTCTGTGGCGGCACCTGCCCTCTGGAACAACCTACCCCCAGAGATACGCACGATACCAGACCTCCGGACTTTTCGTCAGGCCCTGAAAACACATCTATTTCATCTAGCCGGGCTGGCTTGACCCCATCCTTGCGATTTTAAATTTATAATTGGTTTTAACTGGGTTATTTTAAATTGATGGCCAAAATTATTTAATGTTTTTTAAATTGCTTTTAAATTTTATATGTTATGTTTTTACCGTGGCTGTTCACCGCCCTGAGTCCTGTTGGAGAAGGCCGGTATACAAAGTAAATAAATAAATAAATAAATAAATAAATAAATAAATAAATAAATAAATAAATAAATAAAATAAAGATGCTACAGTGGTCATAAGTGTGAAAAAACGGTCATAAGGCACTCTTTTCAGTGCCATTGTAACTTTGAACAGTCACTAAATACACTGTTGTAAGTGTGAGGACTAACTGTAATTATGGAAACTGGAAACCTCTTTCTTTGCTAGGTACATGGGTGAATTCCTTTGTTTGCATTGATGTTGAGCAGTAATTTGTTTCAGATGGAATTTCCCTCCCCTAGAAGCACTGAAAAAAAAGAGGGTGTTTCCTTATTCAGTCTTTTACATCAATAAAAATAAAGATTTCTTTCTGGTAACACAGTTCCTTGTTTTGCTTTCACTTTAGTTTAAGAGCTAGCCTGAAAACATGTTGCAGCTGCTGCTTTTCTTAATCATCTATCCTGTAAGTATTTATCCATACGTAGAGCTTTCTACCTTAAAGGGTTCACCTAAGGGGTATTTTTTGGTAGCAGAAATTCAGTTGCTCATTTTGACCTGTCTGTCTGTGGAGGTTCTCAGACATCCCGGTCACAGTTGTCTCAAAGGTGCTTTTCCCCCACTTCTTCAAAAGGCAACCGGACTGTTTTTCTCCTTGAGGGAGAAGAAGTAAACGTTTCGCTTCTCATTCAAGAAGCTTCATCAGTTCTGATTGCGGAGGGGTGGTGGTGGAAGGATAGGTACTGAAGGTTGAGACTGGATGGTGGAGGGCTGGAAGGATAGAATAGAATAGACTAACAGAGTTGGAAGGGACCTTGGAGGCCTTCTAGTCCAACCCCCTGCCTAGGCAGGAAACCCTGTATCATTTTCAACAAATGGTTGTCTAATCTGTTCTTAAAACCTTTCTTAAAAAGCATTCACAACTTCTGGAGGCAAGTTGTTCCACTGATTAATTGTTCTAACTGTCAGGAAATCTCTCCTTAGTTCTAGGTTGGTTATCACCTTGATTATTTCCACCCATTGCTCCAAATGCTTTGGAGAATAGCTTCACTCCCTCTTGTCTGTGGCAGCCCCTGAGATATTGGAACATTGCTATCATGCCTCCCCTAGTCCTTCTTTTCATTAAACTAGAGGTACCCAGTTCCTGCAGCCGTTCTTCATATGTTTTAGCCTCCAGTTCCCTAATCATCTTTGTTGCTCTTCTCTCAACTCTTTCTAGAGTCTCCACATATAGGACAGGTTCTGACTGAATGGAGTGGGGGTTGCAATCCTTCCATTTCAATCCCAACTGTCAATAAAACCTATACTTCCATCCACCCCACCTCCGCCATCACAACTAATGAAGCTTCTCACATGAGAAACGAAACATTTTCTTTTTCTTTCTCAAGGAACCAAAAAACAAACAAACAACCCCAGTCCAGTTGCTTTTTGAAGGACAAAAAAAAAAAAAACATCTTTGAGACTTTGACCTATTGTTATGTAGCTGAAATTATTCTGTCTGTTGCTTTTAACAAGAGGAGTAACTTTACACAAAAACCATGTTGCATTTTATTCTATTCTATTTTTTAAGTGGAAAAGAAAGTCTGCATGTAGTTCAGTTCAAAAAGAGGTATGAAAGCATTTTCTCTTTGAATTGTAGAAATAGAAATTGACACACTGTCAGATATAGGCAATATATAAAAGAATGCCTTTATTTCCTCAATGGACCGCAAACTAAAATCATTTGACAATTTCCGATTGACTGGGAAGTTAAAACCTCAGAATATTTCAACTGCAATAATTTAAGTGGTCATTCAAGTTCATTCTTATAAACAGGAACTTTTTAAATTATCCTGCATCCTGGGAAAATATCTTTCGGAAGCAGGACAATATTGTAGGTTCCTGTTTAAGGTGCTTGCCCATTCTGTCTGCACAGAATATTCAAAGCTATAAAATTTCAAAGGTCTTTATAATTACTTACCATGCTAATTTCCTTTAAAAAAAAAAGTCATTAGATAGGAAAGGTATAAAAAATGATCAATACCAGTTCTGATGATGTGCTGTTAAATTCAAGTTGAAAGTTACCTCTGCATCTTTTTCAGTTGAGTGGTTCAGATTCTTCATCTTATTTTAGCGGTTTCTGGACAACCAATTCTAATTTCAAATGTGAAACTTTCATGTGAAAAAGTCCCTGCAGTTAAACAAAGTAGCACACCAGGGAAGCTCTTTTTTTTTTTTTAAATGAAAAAGGAGGTTTCTATTCAGAGGAGCAGTGTAGTATTCAGAAATGCATTTCTATCTACCCAACTCCTCCATGCTTTGAGGTAACATACCCCTATCCTAACAAATTACCTGACATTCTGTGGGAGGGAAAACTCTTATACCTGAACAGTTCTCAGCTTAACTTCCCCTTACATCAGAAAATAAAAGAAATCGTGTTTAATTGAATAAAAGAAAAGGGAATTCTGTATTAGGCCTGTTGACTGATAGTGTCCATGATGGTGCTAGGAATAGAAAAAAAAAATGACTAAGCTTCCATCCAGGGGTTCAAAGGGTTCAGGAGAACCTCTAGCTAAAATTCTGTGCAGTTCGGAGAACCCCCAAATCCCATTCCTGGGTGGTCCTGGCCACCCTACCTCGCCCCTCCCAGGAGTCTCCACGCAGACCATTTTGGATGAAGATAAGTGCAGGGCACATGCGGAGGCTCACTGAGGGTGAAAAATGGGCCTACCAAAAGTTTGGGAAAGCCAGAAACGGACCCGTTTCTTGCCTCCAGAGGGCCTCTGGAGCCTGGGGAGGCTGTTTTCACCCTCCCGGAGGTTTGAGAAAAGCCTCCGGAGCCCAGGGAGGGCAAAAACAGACACACTCCACCGTGATGCAGGAGGCTGACTTGGCCACACCCACCATGGCCACGGCCACCCAGCAACCAGGCAGAGAACCCCTTGCTAAAATTTTTGAAGCTCACTCCTGCTTCCATCACACTGGTATGGCCATTATCTTCATACTTTAATCATATTTGGGACCAGACATCCCAGAGGGATGAATTTGTGACAGAATATGTTGCGTACATTTACCTACCTCCAATACTGCTGGATTTAAAATACAAAGATCAGAAAGGAGAATGCATGGGAGAATTAAATCATGTATTTCTAGACCAGGTGGCAAGAGACATGGGATTTATGAAGGAGGATTGTGCAAACCCTTGGGAAGAAATGTTTGACATTTCTTTTCAAATAATTAAAACAGCCAGATCTTTTTTTCCCCCAGGCTGTTGCTACTGGGAAACTGTTTCTGGTTGATATTGAATGCACAACTATTTCCATTATATTTCCACCCCTGGAGCAATCATGGAGGTAGCTGGAGATCGTTTCCGAAGCCGCCACATCATCCTGGGGAAAGATGCAGTTGCTTTAATGATTCAGAAACCAATTCTTCATATGTGCTCTGCATATGCTGAAGCACTTTTTGTATAAGGATATGCACAGCCATACTACTTAAGAACTAAAACTGGTCCTTGTTTATAAGGTTCATTATTGGTCTCCACAGTGAGCCATTCAGAATATCCTAGAGCCAGGGTCAGCAACCTTAAACACTCAAAGAGCCATTTGGACCTGTTTCCCAAACAAAAGAAAACACCAGGAGCCACAAAACCTGACTATTTCCTGAGTGGCCACAAAACTAGCATATGTAGTTGAATTAAACATTCTGTTTTCTTCTGAAACTTTTCTTTTCTTGGGTTTATCCATGCTTGGCATACTGGAAGTCGAAAAGCTCAATAAATTGTGTGCTGGCAAATATCCCACAATGGCAGTTGTGACTCATATTTTGAGCGACAGGGAGCTTTCAGAGGGATGAAAGAGCCACATGCGGCTCCAGAGCCGCAGGTTGCTGATCCCTGTCCTAGAGACTGACTATCCTCATATGTCAGGAGTTACCAACCTATCTGTTCCTTGGGCGCTGATATAGGAGATGACCAAGCTGGATCTGAGGGAGGGGTCAAATGCATCATGAGCCTCGAATCCCTCGTGCAAAGAGATCTAAGTCCAGCCCAGCTTGAAATCCCCTGACTTTTATCAACTGCCAATTGGCTTTGACCATTAGTAGTTCAGACTTTTGTAGAGAGCATTAACACACAATAAACCTATATCCATTTGAACCGCCTGGACTCCTGATTTCCTGAGTTTGACACTTTTTGGGTGCTACATGTATGGCAAATCGATGGCCAAACCATGAATTGGCACAGCCAAATGCTGGATTCCCCCCACCCCCCACCCCTGGTGCTATTATCACAGAAGACAGGAAATTGCAAGCTGTCTATTCTGTACAGCAAAAAGAGGTGGGCTCTCAGAATTACATCAGAAATTGAGAGTCCCCCCCCCCAATCCACAAATTAGCATAGCTTTTATATACTTGTATATTCTGGTAGTTCCCTTTAACCTGGAAAATGGTATTGAAGCATGTTTCTGTTCTTGGGATAGTTATTGTCTTTTAACTTGTGAAGGTGCCCAGAGATATTTTGGAAGTGAGCAGCCTGGAAATTGAAATAAATAAATGAAATAGTGCCACCAGAACCATTGTAGCCATCATCCTATTCAATGGTGGGATTCAAAAATTTTTATTACCTTGCTAAAAACTGGAAAAATGAGAAAATACCAACGCAAGATGAAGTTATTAAGAAAATCATGGAATGTGCTGAAATGATTAAATTGACATTTGAAATTAGAGAACAAGGAGATAAACAATATTATAAGATATGGGATTTATTTTATCAATGGCTAGATAATAAAACATGGAAATGAAATATGAAACATGAAATGAACATTATAAATATAATATTTGAAAATAATTTTTATGAAGCAATAAAGCCATATTTAAATAAATAATAAATGAGGATATTTATTTGTTTGATAATATGAGAAATTAGATAGTTAGTAAATTTTGAATATGGGGATGAAGCAAAAAAGACTTGTAACCCACCGACACACTGATAGCAATTGTAATGGATGATGGATTTATGTTTTATATTTTGTTTAAAAATAAAAAAAATTCAAAAAAATTTTTTTTACTACAAATTCTGTGGGCATGGCTTGGTGGGCATGGCATGGCTTGGTGGGCATGGCTTGCTGGGCATGGCAGGGGAAGGATACTGTAAAATCTCCATTCCCTCCCCACTCCAGGGGAAGGTTACTGTAAAATCTCCATTTCCTCCCGATCAGCTGGGACTTGGGAAGCAGAGAATAGATGGGGGCGGGGCCAGTCAGAGGTGGTATTTACCAGTTCTCCGAACTACTCAAAATTTCTGCTACCGGTTCTCCAGAACTGGTCAGAACCTGCTGAAACCCACCTCTGATCTTATTTCTTTCAGTGTTCTTATCATCTGCTCACATCATTCGTTTTTTCTGTTTTTTTATTTTTTATTTTTTTTAAATTTGATTTATATGCCGCCCTTCTCCGGAGACTCAGGGCGGCTTACAGTGCGTTAAGCAATAGCCTTCATACTTTTGTATATTTATACAAAGTCAGCTTATTGCCCCCACAAACTGGGTCCTCATTTAACCTACCTTAGAAAGGATGGAAGGCTGAGTCAACCTTAAGCCTTGGAGAGATTCGAACCAGCAGTAAATTGCAGGCAGCTGTGTTAATAACAGGGTGCTTTAAACCACTGTAGTACCAAGGCTCTTGACTTAGTCTCTGCTAAGGAATTCCAAAATAACTTTAGAGGTAAGTTGACACAGAGTACAATTAGTAACACAGCACTAATCACCTCTAATAGTCTCTAAGACTAAAAGCCACAATGCAATAATACTTTGTTTTCCTCTCCGTTACAGATTCTTGATTTAACGGCTGCCAGATCCTTACACAGTGGTTCTGTTCACACTAACCAGGGCTGTCCCAGAGGGCAATATGAAATCAATCGTGTCTGTTGTGACCTTTGTAAGCCTGGTAAGTATTATCATAGAGAAATAGAAAAAAAAAGATTAATGTCACTATGGAAAGGTGAGATGAAATCTGGATTTTGTGATGATTTTGCTATTAAGGTGTGCTCATTTTAGGATGGTTCAGAAGTGCTTTTGAGAATGCATGAAATTAGTTGGAAGGCAGAGATCACCAACAGCAGTAGGTCCCCACTGCAAAGATGAGCAGGCCAGTCTCCTTTTCTGATCTATCAATGCATCATTGTCTAGTTTGGTGTTTCTCCATATTGGCTTCATATTGTAGAAGTTGAAACCCAACACTTTCAAGTTGCCAAGTTTAAAGCATGGGTCCTAGTGATGGGTTGCAAAATGACATGATGCATTCCACCTCTCTGGGATTGCGGAAACTCTCAATTTTTCCAGGCTGGTTGCAGAATTAGTTGCTTGAAGAAGTCCACACTTCTTCAAGCAGCCAAGGTTGAGAAACACCATTCTAGCTGGAGCAGAATCCTAATGAAACTATATTCCAGTAGCATTCAGACCTCATCCATACCCTCTATTTATTCCATTGGGCTACAAAAGCCTTGTTAACATATTTTTCACCAAGTGGAAGAGCTAAAATAGAAAAAAAACATAGGGCTACCCCTATGTACTTCTACCTTGCCTTCTTCATTTCAGATCTTGCCAGGTTGGGTCTCAACAGTTGAAATGCATTTCTGCTTAGTAGAATGGAAGTTAAAATTCCCTCCATGGCTCATAATTACAAGGAATCTTCTATTTTCAGTCAACAAATGGAGTAGTCATCCCTTCTGCTGTAGTTTTCCTGCCAGCAGATAATATTTGGAGGCCCCACCCATCACTTTCCTCAAGTTGAGCCCTATTGCATCTATAAGAGCCACACACCCATGATCGACTTAGTCACTGAGGCAGGATAGGGTTTGGTCTAGCGAGCACAGCACACAACACACAAAGTGTGTTGCAATATTTTTCTATTGCCTCAGGGACTGGAAGAAAGTACATAATGACACAGGAATAAGGAAGCTGTGCTTTTTGACTTTTCTATAGTTTCAGGCAGCTCGCAGAAAAAAAAAACCTTTTAAAATAATAACATAGCCGAAGTTACTTTAAGGACAAAAACTTGGAAATTCAATTTTAGCCGTAGCCAAGTTTCTAGCGAAGATCCCGGAGAGCACGTGGTGGCGTCTAGATGGCCTGAAGGCTGAACGGTATCACAATGATGTACTTTGCACAATGAGAAGTCTGCCGTGTGGTTTTGGTTATGTTAACTAGAAGACTGGCCTTCTTGATGAAAAGAGCTCTCTCTTCTCATTCTTTCTCTTTATAGCAGTGGAAGAAAAGCATCCCCCACCAGCATTATCCTGGTCTATTTAGTGACTATTATTAAGGTGTTTCCTCAGGGCATCAGAACATTTGACCATTACAGAGAACTGCAGCAGCTCCATATCTCTCTTTCTCCTGAGCTTTGACTGATACACTACAGGTGAAATGTGTCTCAAAATATTCAAGGTGGCTCAGGGCTTTGATGTCGCAACTGCCATCTTTATTGTCTACCCCCCTAGTCCCCCAGTACTCCTTTATGCTATTCATTCATGCAGGCAATCTCTCATTCTGACTGAAGGCAGTGTGGCATTGCTTCAGAGATGACTCTGAATAACTCAACCTGACTGCCTATGCTTGTTTTTTCTTGAAGTGGAAGTTGAACTGCTTTTGAGGAATCGCTCCTTAAGAAGTGATTCTTAAGAAGAAAACTTCTCCTTAAGAAGAAAACCAAAGACTTTCCTAAAACACTGAAACATTAACACACAACATGAATATGTAGTGCTGTGAACGGAATGTAAAGATGGAGAGGGAAACATGCTACTGGCAGCATTTTTCCCCCTTTTCTGTTCTCCTCACAGGTCTAAGACCATTTCCTGCAGCCAACTTGCCATGGTCAACTCGCCACGGGGTAACTTGCTGCGAGACAAGAATTATGCTAATATCAAAGAAATGGTGGAATAGAATCATTAAAGGAAGGATGCAAAAGGAAGGACAGAATGAAATGTGAATGGCAAAAATTAAAAGAATTTTTATTTATTTTAAATAATTTTAAATAGTTAAATTCAATTGTTAAATTGTCCTATGGGGAGTTGGCTGTGTTGAGTTGGCCATGATGAGTTGGCTGTGTTGAATTGGCCATGGTGAGTTGGCTGTGTTGAGTTGGCCATGGCAAGTTAGCCACAGCAAGTTGCCCATAACGACTTGCCCACAGCGTGTTGGCTGCAGCAAATTGTCACATTCCATCTCCTGACAAGGAAATGAGAGTAGTAAGTAAGTGAGATCATCATACCCACTTTTCATCCTAGTATATAAAGTGTCATTCCCATAATCTTCTTAAAAGAAAATATATAGGTAAATCTACTTTTGCAAACTTAGTCATGTGGTCAAATACTAACAAGTAAGCTGTTTAAGCCCCATGTATTTAATAAGCCTTCTTCCAACAATGTATTCCATTTGATGATTGTGCATAGATCCAAGTGAGTCAGGAAATCCAAAATGGTCAAGAAGGGGATGTTCTTGGACTTGTACTCTCACTTGAGGCTTGCAAAACTCCATTTCTCTACATTATTTATTAATATTTAATTTTAATTTAATTAATTTAATATTTAATATTAATTATTAATAATGTTATTTCTTTCAAATGCATGTTCTTAAAATAATAAATGGGAAGCCAGTACTAAACAATGTATTATTTTGAGGCAGAGGTGGTATTCAGCTGGTTCGGACTGGTTCGGGCGAATCGGTAGCGATGAATGCGGGTGGGCCTGCCCGTCCACCTGCCCTGGCGTAATACCATCCTATTTAGCCATGTTTTTGAGGCTGGGCGCATGCACGAAAGGCATACACACAAGCAAAGTGCATGTGTGGAAGGCCGGGCGCTGGTTTGAGGTATCATTTTCATTTCCCAGAATGCCTCTGAGTCTCAGATTAAACCCCAGTAGAGGCATGTTTAGAAAAGGAAAAACATGGGTATTTTTTCTAAGCAGAGCAGACCAGGAAATGAATGAATGAATGAATGAATGAATGAATGAATGAATGAATGAATGATAACAGCCTGAATTAATCCACTGCAAAAATGAAGGCCACTGAAAGGCTCATTGATCATAGTCTACCATCCTAGTCCATTGCAAGTTGGTAGACAGATGTTTTTTCAACTTCTGACAGCCTTTTGAGGT
The DNA here is from genome assembly GCF_059756535.1 of Pantherophis guttatus. NCBI lineage: Eukaryota > Metazoa > Chordata > Lepidosauria > Squamata > Colubridae > Pantherophis > Pantherophis guttatus. The sequence continues at coordinate 71,020,352 of NC_142068.1, read as the reverse complement.
AGTCCAGATAGGGAATCAATACCATGAGTACTAATACTACCTTTATTGTAAAGTTACAGTAACAGAATCTTGCAAATCTGAAAGCATATCTCTCTCGCCTTGCCTATACTTTGCAGAGAACCAGGGAAAGTCCCTTCTGAGATGTTTTCCACACCTCCGTTCCTTCCATGGGCTGAGATATCTCTAATTTAAGCATTGAGCTGTTCCTCCCTTTTGAAAATATACCCACAAGCTGTTGTAATTTCTCAGTCTAAGGGTAAGAGAGGAGGATGACTGTGCCGAAGTCACCTAGATAGTTTCTGTGCCTAAGGGAAATCTAGGTCTTTCCACACCTAGCTCTGCACCATAACTCCTACACTGTGATGATTCAGACTGACTACTGCCCAACTCCTTGGGTCATAAGACACAAAAGGCAGGGAAAACATAGGCAGGACTTGCAAGATTCTGTAACCATAACTATCTTGATAAAGAATAATCTACCCAATGTCATTATATCAGTGAGATAAGTGGCATAGAATATTGTTGTAGTAGTAGTACTAGTTGTTATCAGTTGCTACCTTATTAGCTCTTAGGTCCTTGGTTAGGACTTGAACTGTTAAGTTTTTACCAGTCCCAGACTGTGAATCGAATTGAAGATGAAATCAGCTAGAACTTGATAACTTGAATCAAAAGACAACAAAACTAATCTCACAAACTGATTATCTACAACGTCATGATCGATTTGCCAAAATGATACGTTGGAAGCTTGGCCAGAGGTTTGTGCTCCAATGCGACAAAAATTATTGGGAACACCAAATTGACAAAGTTCTTGAAAAGGTCAAGATTTTGTGGGACTTTTGAATCCAAACAGACAGATAACTGGGCCACAACACACCTGACATAACTATTGGGAGGGGGGGAGTAAAGTAAAGTGAATAAAGTAAATAATAATAATAATCAGTTTGCTCATCTGATTTTCCTCATAGGGCTGAAACACATAATATGTAAGCTGATAGCACAGAAGTCCTGTTGATGGACTAGTGGATGGAGCAGTCCCATCAATAATAGTACCATTTGTGGTTACCTATGGATTTCACAGTAACTAATCTATGAAAATTTGTATAGGATGCTCTCAATGTTTCAAATGTCTCCCCTGGCCTAAATCTGCCATGTTCCTAATCAGAAGGGTTTTACTGTCCTTTTCTGAAACATTTTCTTTTACAGGTTCTGTTGTCAAATTGTTAGATTGCAGAAGCAATCCTAAAACCAATTGCAAACCTTGCACAGAGGGTAAAGATTATATGGATAAAGACAATTATAAAACTAAATGCCTACGATGTAGTTACTGTGATGCAGTGCACGGTATGTATGATCAACAATATTTTATTTCAACATCAATGTATTTCACATAGGAGAAAAGGATATTTAGTTCATTTGGTTACAGAAAACCTAAGTTATGGCCCTCACAAGCTGCAGATATCTATGAACACCAACAAGGTTCCTGTTCAGCAAAATAGACTGTTCCGAATACAACTTAAAAACATGTAAGAATGTTTACTTCCTGATGTATACTAGCTGGAAAGAAATATACAATCGTGAGTCACTGAGGGTTGGTACAGACTTGAGAATTTTTTTAAAAAACCTGTCAATTCGAAAATTGGTTTGATAAAGCAAGTTCAGAGTTAGAGGATTTTCACAAGATCTTCATTTTTCCAACCACAGACCTGTTTTCAAGTAGAGATTGGCTTTATGGGTGACGTACTTCTGATTTAAAAGTTTCTCTGAATGTTCTGTCAAACGCCTATTCCTCAAATGTGTATTTTACACGGCAGTGGCAGTGCAAAGAACAACCTTTTGTCTTTCGTATTTGAAATCCTCTCATGTATTTGAAGAGCAGCATTATTTTCCTGGAGAGGATGCTTAGTGTTCAAAGCTTGGCAGGCATTTAAAAATGAGATATTTTTTTAAAAAAACAACAACAACATTTGAATAACAAAATGTTTCCATTTATTTTAGGAATGGAACCTGAAAAAAATTGTACCATCACACAGAATGTAAAATGTAGGTGTATGATGGGTTTCTTTTGCAATTCGACTAAGCCTTGCCGCCACTGTGAGATATGTGATCCGTAAGTACACCTACTATGAGTGACAAAACTAGATACTCATATTATTCAGTGCAGATGTGACAATTTATTTCTGTTCCCCAGAAATTCAACCTACCTGGAAGGTTCACATTTTATATTGCTTTATTGCAAACAAGAAGTCCAGGAAAGATTTCTTATTACAGAACTCAGAAATCAAGCTGGTAGATCATGGGTGTCAAACTTGCCAAATCACAAGAGCCGATGGAGTAGTCGTTAGAGTGCAGTACTTCAGCTGACTGCTAGCTGCAGTTCAGCAGTTCAAATCTCACTGGCTCAAGGTTGACTCCACCTTCCATCCTTCCGAGGTGGGTAAAATGAGGACCCAGATTGTTGAGGGCAATATGCTGACTCTGTAAACCGCTTAGAGAGGGCTATAAAAGCACTATGAAGCAATATGTAAGTGTAAGTGCTATTGCTATTGCTATTGCTATCATGTTGCCGTCACATGATGTATTGTGACGTTTTTCCCATAGTGGAGCTGGGGTGGGCGTGGCCTGCATGTGACGCATCCGGCCCATGGGCGTCCAGTTTGACACTCCTGTGATAGATAGATAGACATGTCACATCCACATTACACCCACACATATTCCATAAGTGTGGGTCTCCCCTAGGGTTTAATTTCTAAGTCACTTCTTTTCCCCTCCTGAATCAATGGAAATTTGGCTATTCTCCATCAGGACGGTGTTATAGACAGGATAGACAGGTGGTGTCTTATGCTTCCACTCTGTTGAAAGATGGATACTTCTAGTTGATATTGGGAAGCATCCGTCCAATCCGGTGAGGATAGTAAGGAACTTATTCGATCAGAAAGAGGTAGGGAGAAATACCAGAGGAAATATATAAGCAACTCTAGCCTCCAAAGAGATGGAAATCTTCTTCAGCCCTTGCATTTCTCAGGCTGAAGGAGGGAGGGCTATAAAAGCTAAAACATATTTAGGGGGAAGGGGCAGGAGATTCCTTGGTAGTACCAACAGCAGACAAGGAAATAGAAATGGGGAGGGGCACTTCTAGTCAATCCTCCAGCTGTCTACAATCATTAGAAGGGAGAAAGCAAAAGGAAAATAGTAAGGAAACTCAATCAGATGTCTCGAAGGTGCTTTTTCAAAAGCCACTGGGCTGTTTTTCCTCCTTCAAGAAGAAGAAGATGTTTAGCTTCTCATCCAAAAAGCATTAATGGTTCTGGCAGGATGATGGGAGAAGGATTAGGTGGAATCCTTCTTGTAACTGCTGAAAGGAGGTGTTGTAGACAGGATAGACAGGTGGTGTTTTATGCCTCCACTCTGTTGAGAGATGGATACTTCTAGTCCTTTCAGCAGTTTCAAGAAGATTCCATCCCCATTTGCACTCTGATATAGGTGACCTTGAGGACAGAGATAAGTCCCCACATGGCCTCAAGAGCTCTCAGGGAGAGTGCTAACAACCAGATGACTGCAAAGAAATATGATCCTTCCAACCCCACCTCATCCTGTTGGAATCTATCCTTCTATTGCCTGCACCATTGTGCCAGAAGTGATGAAGTTTCTTGGATGAGAAGCAAAACATCTTCTTCTTCCTCAAGGAAAAAACAGTCCAGTTACCTTTTGAAAAAAGCACCTTTGAGACAACTATGACCTGGATGACTGAGAATCTCCACAGACTGAAGCAGATGAGATAGGAACTTTGACATTCACACCTTTAGCAATTATTCAAACTTAGAACAAAGCTGAACAAGTATTTGTAGAACCAGGCCTCACACGTAGGGCCTTTGCAGTATTTCCACAGTCATATGATCCTGATTTGCAACTTTTTTTTTATTTTATTTAAAAAGTTTTACAAATACATTTTCCCCCCGGTTTCCCCCCCCCAAAACCCTCCCTAACCCTCCCCACCCCCCATGACTTCCTCAAGATGAAATCCAAATCAAAATCACATTTTATAATACTATAACCCCTAACTATTCCACCCCCTGTGAGCTATTCATTTCTTCGTAAATAACATTCAGTTAATCTATCCCTATGTAATACATTCAGCTAAAAGCTATCTGATATTTCCTAGTTTGATATTTATTCTGTACATAATCTATTCACTTCTTCCACTCCCATACATAAGTCTCTTGAGTCCGATCTTTTAGATATGCTGAAATCTTCGCCATCTCTGCAAAGGTGATTTGCAACTTTTTATGCGGCACCCCATAAGCAAAGTCAATGAGGAAGTCAGAAAGAAATTGGAGGTCACAGTCACATGGGGTTCTCATTTAATGACGACCACCAGAACTGCCAAAACTGCCGTTGTAAAAAGCATGTAGTTTTTCAGCTTACATCAAAGTGGCTTAAGGATGGAGTTTCCAGTCTCAATTAAACCTCATTAAAGGAGAAATACCTGTAATGATTTTGAGGCCACAGAGAATACCATGACCTTGAAGATAAGGGCTTATTATCTTCTGACAAGCAGGGAAAAAAAATCCCAACTTTGAAAGCTGAATGCTTTGAATGCAGCCATGCACTGCCCTGGCCTAAATTGCCTTATTGACTGTGTGCTAGATGCAGATTTTTATATAAATAATATTATATATTTACATATATTTACATATATATATATGGTATCATTTTTGTCTGTAGTAAAAAAAAAATGAACATGTATCAGAAAAAAATTCTATCAAGAAATCAGATCCTGAACAAAATTAAGTGCTTGAAGCATTAAGATGTACTTGCAGGTCAAGTATGGCAACTGAGCCATAGTCATATAAAAATAACTTTCTATAATTATTATAGTCTCAAATATATGTATTATCTACATGGGAAGATTGTAAGATACATAGATGGCCCTAGGTATTTTTCTTACTATTTCTATGGGCAAGTAGAGCCGTATTGTAGGTTACTTCTGCTGATTGCGGGTGACTGCAGTTTAGCAGTTCGACTCTCACCAGCTCAAGGTTAACTGAGCCTTCCTTCCTTCAAAGTTGGTAAAATGAGGACCCAGATTGTTGGGTGCAATTGCTGACTCTGTAAACTTCTTCGAGAGGGCTGTAAAGCACTATGAAGCAGTGTAAAGTCTAAGTGCTATTGCTATTTCCAACAAGGTGATTAACTAGGTTTTTCTTCAGCATCTTCTATTATATTAGACTAATGTACATGGTATAAAATAGACCATCTAATACTCCTCCGTCTTGTAACTCTTCAACTCTACCATATAACACTATTGCCTTTCTCTCCCCCCAACTCCTCTCTCTCTAAAAACTACTGTCTCTAAATCTTAAATGTTAATCTCTTTCTAAATCCCCAAGAACAGTAGGCTTTATAAGATGCTGGGAGATGCCTCCTTCAATCTGTCATTACCTCTGGAACAGAAGATGCACACTAACTTAACAAACACCAGGTGGCGCATTATGGTTGAGAATTAATTTCACTTTTGTGTCATGTGTTTTACTATTTCAGGCGAGTCTGTGGTTTTGGGTTGTTGTGTTGTTGTTTTAAAAAAGGTTATTTAGGTAGTTCTCACGTATGGCCACAATTATGACTGAAATGTCTATTTCTAAGTGCTCACATTCAGCGAGTTATTCCCTTTTTGCTGAAATCCTTAAGCAAATCACAAAATTGTTAAGCAAATCCAGTTTACCCCCATTGGCTTTGTCTGTTACAAGCTCTCTAAAAAGGTTGTAAATGGAGTTCATTTGACCCCAGGACATTGCAACTGTCGTAAAAACATGCTGGTTGCTAAATTTCGATTGCATGACCACGGGGCACTGAACAGCCAAGTTCAAGGACCAGTCAGTCATAAGTCAGTTTTATCAGCACCATTGTAACTTCCTAGGATCATTAAATGAATGATCGTAAATCAAGGATTACCCATATCTACGGCTGTGCAAATATTTATGATGGAGATTAAAGTGAAAGACAACTTTATTAAAATGAACCAGCTAATTGAACTGGAAAATTTATTCTAATTGATGGATTGAATGAGATACCCCTGATTCTACTGAGGCACTTCTGCACAGACACAAAGGTATATTTTCCTAAACTGATGCAGCAGTCAGAATGGAACCAATATAATGGTTCAGTTTGAAGTTTTGAATCAAATTGGAACATTTTCTGATTCATATTGGTCATTGTACGAATTCAACTATATCGTTGTAAAATCTGTCAAGCTTTCCCATTGGTATAATTTGAATTTTTCCTCTTTTATCACATGAAACCTGGAATGTTTCCATTTTGGGAAATTCCAGATATGTCATCTGATCTTATCCCTTATATAAAGGTAAAGGTTTCCCCTGTCCAGTCATGTGTGTGTGTCTCTCTGTGTGTTCATCTCCATTTCTTAGCTAAGGGAGTCAGCATTTTCTGAAGAATTTCAGTGATCATGTAACCAGCATGCTTACATGCTGAGGGGCATGGAATGCTGTTCCTTTCCTACCAAAGTGAAACCTATTTATTTCCTACTTGCACTTTCATGCTTTGAAACTGCTAGGTGGGCAGAAGCTGGGGCAAGTAATGGGAACTCACCTCATTGTGCAGCACTTGGGTCTCAAACCCGGACTGTCAGCTTTCCAGCTGACAAGCTCAGTGTCTTTAATTGCCTGAGTCATGGGTTGACACATGGGTGGATATTTGGTTATCACATGCCTCTTCTCTGAGTGTTGCAACATCCTACTTGTCCTTTTAAATGTAACATTTTTTATGGCAAAGGCTCTGATGTAACTTTTATAAATAAATGCTACTTATCTATTTATTGAATTTATACACCACCAAATCTCTTGACTCATATCAGCAATTGGACAGGATAAGCCAAATCCTAAGATTGATGCTGGATGCCCAGAACATTAAAAAAAAAAAAAAAAGCTGAGAAGGCAAAGAAAGAGCACAGTATACAGTCTTCACTTTCTTTTCTTCTGACATATCTCTCCAAGCATTGTGGGAAATCGCGGGAACCTTCCTTGTCCGCAAGCGTTTCATTGCACCTCTCACCAGTTTGATCCAGTGGTGGGTTCCTCCCAGTTCGGCCTGGTTCCACCGAGTCGGTAGCGGTGACGATATGACATCACCGAACCGGTTCTCTTTGTTTGGGAGCTGCCTGCCACCGCGTTATTCTTACCTTTTATTTGGCCCCGTCCCCAATCTATTTGCTGCCTCCCGAGCCTCAGCCGATCAGCTAGAAAGAAAAAAAAACTATTTAAACTCTTGCCGCGGGGCTTTAAAGGGCCGCCCTACAGCTGATCAGTGTTAAAAGGCAGTGTGGTGGTAGTAGACCGGTGCCTCCAAAAACAAATGGGTAGACCGGTGCCTGTTATACCGGTACCACCAAAAACAAATAAGTAGACCGGTGTGTGGTAGACCGGTGCCTCCAAAAACAAATGAGTAGACTGTTGCCTCCAAAAACAAATGGGTAGACTGGTGCCTGGTAGACTGGTGCCACCTAAAACAAATGAGTAGACCAGTGCCTCCAAAAACAAATGAGTAGACCAGTGCCTGGTAGACCGGTGCCTCCAAAAACAAATGAGTAGACCAGTGCCTCCAAAAACAAATGGGTAGACCGGTACAGCTCTGCAAGCAGTTAAAAGCCTGGTAGACCAGTACCTCTGCTAAATCCTAAAGAATTGTCACATGACCATCAAACCATGCCCATAAAATAAGCCACACCCACAGAACCGGTAGTAAAAAATTTTAGAACCCAACCCTGGTGTGATCCATCAAGGCGAAAGGGATTGTAGAATACACCAAAATTCAAGAAGGAGGAACTTGATCGGATGAAAAGCTTTCTCTGATTGGACCTTTTCATTATTATCAACTTTTTATCTGCAGGTGTAAAAATGGCATCGTTGTAAAAGAATGCACCCCAACACAAAACACGGTTTGTAGGGAAAAAGATACGCAAACCACAAAAGGTAACTATGGATTTGGTTAATGAACTAGGTTTGATTAATGCTCCAGAAAGGAAGGGATACAAGGGGTAACTGAGGAGGTGTAAAAAAAAAAAAATCAAGATGACAGCACAACTACCCAATGGAAGCCCCATCTCTTTCTGTGATCTGTGTAAAGTGGGGTGGGTCTTTGATTAATGAATGTAGCTTTCATCTTGAGTTTATTTGATACCTCCCTGTTGAAGCCCATGGGAAGAACCGGATTTGAATGTATGCAAGGCCACGTTTCAGTTCGTCAAGGCTCTAATAGCCGGTTTGTCCAAAACTTTTTCTCTGCTGTGACTTCCTTTCGCTTCATCTACCATTTCATCTACCACTTTAGACAGCAAAAGGGACCAGGAAAGTAGTGGACTCCAAAATCAGCCTGTCTCTAAAACTGAATAACATGGTTGGATCTAATCTTGTGCTGGATTAAATCTGGTGCTGGATAGACTTCTGGCAGCTCTGAAAAAAGGCCCCTGGAATGTCCTTAGAGGCAGTGAGGAGAAGGCAGAATTAATCAGTTTAACAGATTAACAGAGTTGGAAGGGACCTTGTAGGTCTTCTAGTCCAAACCCCCACCCAAGCAAGAGACCCTACACCATTTCTGACAGATGGTAGTCTAGTCTCTTCTTGAAAGCTTCCAGTGATGAAGCTCCCACAACTTCCAAAGACAAGCTGTTCCATTGGGTGATTATTTATTGGTTTTATTTGTTTTAATTTGTATAACACCCTTCTCCAGCGGGACTCAGGGCGGTGAACAGCCAGAATAAAAACAGAACATACAAAATTTAAAAACAGTTTAAAAAATAATTAAATATTTTTGGCCACAATTTTAAACAACCCAATTAAAATCAATTCAATTTAACCGAAACAGTGGGATCAAGCCAGCCCGGCTAGATGAAATAAATAAGTTTTCAGGGCCCGATGAAAAGTCCGGAGGTCTGGTATTGTGCGTATCTCTGGGGGGAGGTTGTTCCAGAGGGCAGGCACCGCCACAGAGAAGGCTCTCCCCCTGAGGGTCGCCAGCCGACATTGTCTGGCGGAGGCACCCTGAGGAGGCCCTCTCTGTGCGAGCGTACTGGCCGGTGGGAGGCTATTGGTGGCAGAAGGCGGTCTCGTAGATACCCCGGCCCTAAGCCATGGAGCGCTTTAAAGGTGGTCACCAACACCTTGAAGCGCACCCGGAAGACCACCGGGAGCCAGTGCAGCTCGCGCAGGAGAGGTGTCACATGGAGCGCCCCGTCACGAGATTGTTCTCACTGTCAGAAAATTTCTCCTTATTTCCAGGTTGAATTTCTCTTTGTTCAGTTTCCATCAATTATTTCTTGCCTTGCCTTCAGGTGCTTTGAAGAATAGCTTGACCCCCTCCTCTCTGTGCCCCTCAAATACTGGAACACTGCTATCATGTCTCCCCTGGTCCTTCTCTTCACTAGACTAGCCATGTCCAGTTCCTGCAACCATTCATCGTATGTTTTAGCCTAATCATCTTGGTTGCTTTTCTCTGCACTTTTTCTAGAGTCTCAACATCTTTTTTATATAGTGTTGTGACCAAAACTGTATGCATATTCTAGGTGTGGTCTTACTAAGGCTTTATAGAGTGGTATTAATATGTTAATCAATGTCTATGCTGCCTCTTCTCTTTGGACGGAAGCCTGGGTCTTTTATCAATCTTTCCCAGAAGGCATCAAAGCCACTCTTGAATATCAGTAAGTGTTGAATAGCACTTTGCATAAATAAATATTTATTGAGGTTCAAGTCCCATCTCACCTGCCTTTGATTTCTTTTCTGACCATTGACAATTGCAGAAATCTGCTCCCCTCATTATTTTTGCTCAATATTCAGCCAGGGTGAATCGAATGGAAGCAAAACAATTTTCACCTAGCACTTGTTTTTGAAACAATTTAAAAATCTATCTTAAGAGTTAAATTATTCTTTCCATGAGGTTCTTACCTCAAAATGGTGAAAACCCATATTCGTGATGTTCACTGATTTGGATTTCACTACCGTATTTTCCGGCGTATAAGACAACTTTTTAACACAGGAAAATCACCTCAAAAGTCGGGGGTCGTCTTATATGCCGGGTACCCGAATCTGAGTTGCTGGCGCTGACCGATGACGCTATGGGAGCGCCGACAACATTGAGGGGAAGCTGTGCCGATCTCGTCAAGGCTGCATGCCGCTGAATGCTGGACCCAGCTGATTGCTACGCGGAGCTTCCCCCGCCATCCCAGGCATCCAGGGGGATATTACCGACGCTCCGACTTCCCCAGCTGACCCACTGTGATGGCGAGCCCCACCTGTCTGGGGAAGTCGGAGCGTCGGTAATATCCCCCTGGATGCCTGGGGGAAGCTCCGCTCAGCAAGCAGCTGGTTCCAGCATTGAGTGGCATGCAGGTTTGACGAGATCAGCACAGCTTCCCGAATCTGAGTTGCTGGCGCTGACTGATGATGCTACGAGAGCGCCGACAACACATTTTCCCTTTGGGATCTTTAAAAAAAATAGTTAATTGGGTTTTTTTTTTAGTTGTTCTTTTTTAGACCTAGCCATTTAAAGTTTAGGAAGTTTTAAATTTAGCTTTCATATAAAAATAAAAATAAAATAAAATAATATTTGTGCAGCTTTCTGAGATTTCACTCTAGTGTTTCACTCTAACTACACAAACACACAAAATCTCACAAAGCTGTATGTAGAATTTTGTGTGTGTAAAGTGTGAAAGTTGGGTTTTTGGGCTTTTTGTGGCTGTGTGAAGTTCCTGCTTGTTTCAGGGGCCATTTTGGGTCTAGCACAGCTGCTTTTACATTGTGGGTGAGCCAGTTGTGTTGTGTTGTGTTGTGTGTGTGTAAAGTGTGAAAGTTGTTTTTTTGGGCTTTTTGTGGCTGTGTGAGGTTCCTGCTTGTTTCAGGGGCCAATTTGGGTCTAGCACAGCTGCTTTTACATTGTGGGTGAGCCAGTTGATGTTTTTTTAATTTTTATTTGGTGTGCGTTGGAAGAGGGGTAGTCTTATACGGTGAGTATAGCCCAAACCCTATATTTTAACAGGAAAATTCGGGGGTCGTCTTATGCGCCCAGTCGTCTTATACGCCGGAAAATACGGTAAGTATCTGGATTTTGCAGATACTTGGCCAATCTTTGGAAGAATCACTGTTAAATTTGGTTCATCTTCCGAAGAGTTTGAGTATGTCTATAGAGTTTGAGCAACATTATAATGTATATAGTAGGATGTGTCCATAAAATGGACCAAAAATTAGTTCAACTCAAAAGAGATCTTACCTATAGAGCACGTACTATTATTACTATATCTCTGTTCAGGACATAATTGGGCATCAGCATGGGATTAGCAAAAGCTAATGGTTTCAAATGGTAGCATAAAATGGGCAATCAATTATACAGGTAGTCCTTGATTTACAACCTTGACTTAGTGACTATTCAAACTTACAACAGAACTGAAAAAAGTGATTTATGACCAGTCCTCGCACTTACAACCAGCATAACATGCCCACAGTCACATGATCAAAATTTGGGCTCTTGGCAACTGGCATGCATTCACGATGGTTGCAGCCTCTCGGGTTAACATGATTGCCATTTGTGACCCTCCCAGATGGCTTCCAACAAGCAAAGTCAATGGGGGAAGCCGGATTTGCTTAACGACTGCATGATTCACTTAACAACTTCAGTATTTTGCTTAATGGTAGCAAAACATAAAACTGAGCACAACTCACTTAACAACCCTTTTGCTTAGCAACAAAAATTCTTCCCCCAAATTCTGGTCATAAGTCAAGGACTACCTGTATTCTGTTTGATTCTGTTTCATTCAAAGGAATGTTTACAATTCTACCAGATGTGGTTTCTGTTTCCATTTTTAGCATTTCATTTGTTGCTTTGTTTAACAGAACAGATTCAAAAGTCTGCAAATTGACCCATATGGATTGGAAAATGTGATGTTATTAAATATTCTTCTTCACAGACCATTTGCAATGGCTTTGGCTTATTCTGCCTGTTGTCGCATTGATTGTGGGACTGATTTTATGGTGGCGCTGTTGTAAGTTGATATCACTTTCCTTTAAAAACTGCAGTATAAACTTTATTTTTTTTTTTAAGTCAAGTATGCAGAGGAAGAACTATCTCCCAAAGTTTTCATCCTACATTTAAAATCCAATTGTGTCCTCTTTCAACAATTTTGGAAATCAGGGTTCTTCTTTGAGATAGAGAAAAATTGGACAGCAAATTGAAGGGAATCCAAGAATATTGTCTGCTCACTTTATCCTAACCTTTGGCATCACCCAATTTAAAATTATGGCCCCTTATGGAATGCATCCAAAATGGGAAGATTTATCCTGACAGCATTTGAACCATCTGTCCTGCCCGTATTTAACTCTTTAAACAGAAATGATCCTTGACTCCCATTTGTTGAGAAAGGTATAATTTTATTAGAAGTCAAGTGTACTGCAGTAATGCCATAACTGAGACTTGCATGCCAAAATCCCTAAGTTCAAAAATTGCCTCCCTTAACTGCCTCCCATTGTTGATCCTCCCATGATCAATCAGGTTCAAGCAAGATGTTTTCAGAATGGTCAAGCATAAATTGGTATGTAGCTGACTTCTTCTCCCAGCCGGGTGACTTTGAAGCAGTGTCTCGGGGAGATACAGAAGTTACTTTCTCTTTCCCACGAGCATTTCCCCTCCCATCCACTCTCGCCAGAGTTCATGGCAGACTGTCACTGTAGCAAAGTACACTAGCATGTGTACTGTGGCAGCTGACACCATCTGTTCTGTCCTCACTACACCTTAGTCTGTGTGCAGCTCGACATGCAACTAAACCCACCTATCCTCCAATAAAGCAGACCTTGTGCGTAGATCTGAATGCTTTATTGAAAGAACAGGATATGGTGAAACTGGGGAAAATAGGGATACACACAATGAGAACCAAATACAAGATAGACAGTATTCGGTTACTGCTGAACATAACAATTAATAAGAAAGCAATCTAAATCTCACCAGCGATGCTCTGTGTGTGGGATGTGGGTTTGTCCTTGGATGACCATGTGCCACAGATTAAGATGGATTCTTCTTTGTGCTTCTGCCCTCTCCAAATGCACTTGTTTTGGGAGTGCGAGCTGATGGGTAATGGGGTTGGGTCAACTTTAAACAATATACTTGATATTTGTCTCTCTGGCCACTAGATGGGGCTAGAGCACAATAACAGTATATAAAGATGGTATGTTTGGGCATATTTATCCCTCCGGCCACTAGATGGGGCTAGAGAGTAGCAACAGTATATAAAGGTTATATGCTGGGGCATGACAACGTCAATATTTGCTTGAAGGTAAAAGTTGGGCCAGATACTTGTTGATCCTCTTCTACCAGTTCTCATGTTTGTATACCATTATTGTCACAAGGCACACCAACCAGATTTTTGTAGCTTGCACATTAAATAAAAGATGGAATTAGACACAGACAACATCCCTAAAAAATGGGAGTCAGCCATAAGCTCCTTGTCAGGCATTGGCAACTTGCAATCCCCGTGCCATACACACCATCTCACTTCAATGTTTGGGTGCCTCTCCCAACAGCTCTTTTGAGCATCCTGCCATTTTAAGGTGGCAAACTGAAGTTGACTCCATCACTGACTATTGGGGGCGAGTCTTTGGACCCCACTGAAAGGGCTCGCAATCTGGGAGTCCTCCTGGATAGGCAGCTGTCCTTGGAGGAACATCTGACGGCTGTTACCAGGGGGACCTTTTATCAGGTTCGCCTGATTCGCCAGTTGCGGCCCTTTCTCGATCGGGATTTCTTGTGCACAGTCACTCACGCCCTCGTCACCTCTCGCCTTGACTACTGCAATACTCTCTACATGGGGCTCCCCTTGAAGAGCACCCGGAGGCTCCAGCTGGTCCAGAATGCAGCAGCGCGGGTAGTGATGGGAACAACATGGCGCTCCCATGTAACACCGCTCCTGCGCGAGCTGCACTGGCTCCCAGTGGTCTTCCGGGTGCGCTTCAAGGTGTTGGTTATCACCTTTAAAGCGCTCCATGGCATAGGGCCTAGCTATCTGCGAAACCGCCTGCTGCTACCGACGACCTCCCAGCGACCTGTGCGCTCCCACAGAGAGGGCCTCCTCAATGTAGGCTGGTGACCCCCAGGGGGAGGGCCTTCTCGGTCGGGGCTCCCACCCTCTGGAATCAGTTGCTCCCGGAGATAAGGAGAATCCATGACCTCAATGCCTTCCGTCGTTCCCTTAAAACCCATCTTTTCCAGCAAGCCAGGTTGCCTTAAGAAGAAATTTTTAAATTCTTTTAATCAGTCTGTGATTTCTTAACTTTTGGGCCAAAATTTTATATATTTTTCAATGTTTTTTAATATTTGTATTCTATGTTTTTTATCTTGGCTGTACACCGCCCTGAGTCCTCAGGGAGAAGGGCGGTATATAAATTGGAAATTAAATTAAATTAAATTAAGTAAATTAAAAGTAAGTTTAAGAACTCCAGTCATCACAAATTCCAGAAATTTTACATGAAATTACTGCATTTCACACTTAGAATAAGCACATTCCTAATATGCCATTTCTGGTTATTTGAAGACTGCCTAGCAAATAATTATTTGTGTTCCTTTGTAGGTCCAGAGCACAGAATTCAAAGGAGGCCAAACATTCCAAATCAAAACGGCCCTAACTATGGATTCATAGTGAGTCTCCTTTTCTGAAGTAATCCAGAGAACTAAGAAGGGTGATAGAGAGTAACCTAAGACATTGAACCAACAAGTACATACTAGCTTCTGTATAGCTCCTAATGATAGTAATGGTATTTTTCCACTCTAATGCTTCCTTGTGTTTCTTATCTTTAAATTGCCCAATGGTTTGGGGAGGGGGCTTTGTCCAGTTGTCCTTTCTGATCCTTGAGGTAAGGATCCCACTTGGTAGAGATGACCATCTGTGTGGGGACATCTACTGGAAGGTCAAAAAATGAAAATTGTGGCCATGACCGTGCTATCGAAGTCTGCCCCATAAATATAATATGGATCCACACAGATACCCCAAAATTGTAATACTCTTTTCTTTGCCACGAAAAGAATGGGTTCTGTCAGACATTGAGGAAATTTAGAATTACATACTGAATCTACTATTATTGTATTTATTTATTTGGGCACTGAATTTGATTTTTTTTAACTTTGCCACTTGTTTCGTTCAATGACGTGACTTTTTAAGACCGTTTTGTATTTTATTTCTCATTTACATATGCATTAGTAACCTCATTTACTAATAAGAGGCATATGCATGCATAAACTAGAATGCCAGAAAACAAAATAGAGTTGTTAACTTCAGACATTTTGTCTCTGCTGGGACAGTTGTGACTTTAAAATATTCCTGAATATAGACCAATACTTTGTTTCAATAAATTGTTCCAGTCTGTAGAGATTCTTGTTGTTTATTTACTTTCTTCACCACAAATTGAAAATTAATTTGATTAAAAAGAGAAGAAGTCATTGGTTGAACATAATGGGTCCAAGCCAATAAACACACATGTAGAAATCCAAAGAAATGGATCGGAATGAAGTATAATTGTTAAATGTTTTCAATTTCCTGTGAATTCAGAGCCACCCCTTATTTGTTAATATTTGATTACATCAGGAGCCAGGCTTAATTGCAAAGAGTAAGATCAAATTGAATCAATATATGCTGCTTTTGCTGAGGAGTTCTTTAGATACGATATGACACTTCACAGTTTGGGAGCAAAATAGTATATTTTGCCTAGTACTAATAAAAAAGGGGCATTTGCTTTACAGAATTTGCACTAAGAATATTGGAAGTCACTTCTTTGTATTCCTTTCTTTTCTGTTTTTCTTTAACCTTCCCCCCTCCCCTTTCTTGTACCTTTTCCCTTTTCTTTGACTTCTTCTTTCTTCTTCTTGACTTTCTATTACTTCGTGTTAGCTTTAATTTTCTGGTTTAAAAGTTTTAATAAAAATTAAATATTGGGAAATAAAAAGGAAGCAAGGCTTGGTGGTGTGGGTTTGGTTCATCTTTTTTTTAATTGTTTCCTTTTAGGAACTTAAGAAAATTAAGTGTCCAGGTGCGTAAAAAACTAAAACACAATCATTGCACTATTTGTTTATATATATTTATATTTATGTATGTGTATATATATATATATATAATGTTTATATGCTTTTATGCTTGGGCTTTATTGGGCTATAATAACAGCTCAGTTATGTCATTCCACCTGTTGCTTTGCATGCACACTGAGAGCTTCTACACCAGAGACAAATCCTTGTGTGTCTAATCACATTTGGGCAAATAAAATATTGTGTTGTGTTGTGTTGCGTTGCGTTGCGTTGCATTGTGTTGCGTTGTATTGCGTTGTGTTGGGTTGGGTTGTGGGGTGTTGCATTGTGCTCCTGTTCTATTCTATTCTATTCTATTCTATTCTATTCTATTCTATTCTATTCTATTCTATTCTATTCTATTCTATTCTATTCTATTCTATTAACATTTGCTCTGTACTGAATGGTCTTTCATTGATACAAAATGTAGTAATTGGGTTATTGGTCCCCCTTGCCTTGACTAGTAAGGTCTAGTTAATGCTTTGCTGGAACCTCATGATTCTATTGATTTTTTCGCAATCCAAGTTGTACTATTCTAGCTTGATAGAGGCAAATAATTCCAAGCATTGAATTGGTTTCCACTTTCTTTCTAAATTCAATTAATCCATGGCTTGTAATGACCTTCTAATGTACTGTAATTTACAATTTGGGACCAGATGATCTCAAGGGAGAAGTCCTTCCTAACCCTAAATGAATTGGCCCGCTTGCTAAATTTGACATTGCAGTTCTTCCCTGGACATGGCTTGTATTCTTAATATTCTGGGCTCTAGAATTTGCTCCAGATAAAGCATTTGCTTCCTCTCAACTATCCCACTGAGCAATGTATGAACCACATGCAGCTTCTAATTTTGCAGCTCAGCTAAGATTACCATAATTTTCTCTTCTTTCACTGACATTGTCTTGCTAAATGCTATTCTCATTTCCAGATCAGATCTAGAAAGAAACCTGCACAGAAAGCCCTATCCAATGTAGCTTTCTTTATGCTTGTAATCTTGCACAATGTTATTCATTAAACATATAGGAATGCTGTATCTAGGCCAGGGGTCTTCAATCTTGGCAACTTTAAACCTGGTGGACTTCAACTCCCAGAATTCCCCAGCCAGCAAAGCTGCTAAGGTTGGAGACCCCTGATCTAGGCCTTTGCTATAAATATTCTATTATTCAGTTGCCTCTAATACTTCGTTACCTGATAAACATTATTTCAAGAGTAGTTCTGTCAGGAACTGCTTTGAATTCTTGTCAGCTCATTCTTCAGCCCTCAGTGACAGTATCTAGCTACTGTTTTTTGTTGGCCATTTAAAAAACTGCCTTTGAAATCTTCTCTGATAATTCTTGCCTTTGCATTAGGTTTTTGCAAAATATTTAAGCTTTTGTTTTATAGCTTTATTAGCCATTTTCTCCATCATTAGCTTTCTTGTTGTTACTGTTGTTCGTATTTTCTCATGGTCTACTTTCAACAGCTATATGTTATAGCTGCGAAAATCGTGGCCTTGACAATATATCCCTTCTTCCATGCCCCAAAAGTGCTTGTTATGTATACAAGTTTTAATATTAATTAATATTAAAGTCTCCACTGTATTTATACTTTATGTACATTCTCTCTATCTCTCTCTCCATGCGTGCATGTGTGTACTACATGTTAATAAAAAAGAAAAATAGAATAATAGACCAAATTTAACAAGGATTAAAATGCCACAAGTTGCAAAAGGAGAAAATTAAAAAAAAACTGAATATGTTTCTAACTTCTCCTTTTTCTATGTCTGCTGATTTGCAATATTTGTAAGCATTTAGAACCCCCTCAGAAGCTAAACTGTAAGAGATTATATTGGCTATGCTGCATGATACATTCTATGTTTGGGAACCATGTTTGTTTAAATTTAATTAAATATATAGCCATATATATCTTGGTTGTTAGGGTGATGTCTTTTCACTTTGTTAAGTCTATGGATCACACTTAAAATTGACTGAAGACTATGTTCTTTACCCATCATTGCGTCATTTATACATCATTGATTCTTATAATTGCATGCAGTTTTTTCTTATTTTCCTTCGCAGATATTAACTTGAAGCCTTACATTCCTGAAATTGTACGTGATATGGAAGTGAACCAAGTCAGAAAGCTGGTTCGGAAATTGGGTATTTCTTCGGCTGAAATAGATGAAATCGCCCATGACAATTTTCATGATTCTTCTGAACAAAAAATAAAATTACTGGAGCGTTGGCACGAAACCCATGGGATAAAAGGTTCTTGTCAGACTTTAATCAACAGTCTGGGAGAACTTAAATTTTATGATGCAGTTGATAGAATTAATCAAATAATCAAGAGAAAATGCTGCCAGCTAGAAGATTAAAAGAGGTAATCTTTAAAATGCTCATCAAAGTGTGTCTTTTCAGATAAAAATCACAGTTGTGTTAGTTTTTAAAATTTATTAAAATTTATATGACATCCGTTTCATAATCAAGCAACTCTGCTATTCTTATGTAGTAGAACTGATTCAACAGATGATTCTCTTGGGAACGGATCTCACATTCCCATTTTTTTCAGCCCTCTATCTGAAAAGAACAACTTTTGTTTTGTTTTCCAGATGTCACTATGTGATCAGATTGGACTGTCTATGTTGACATGGCATATTTCGGCATGCATAACATCAGTAACAGGACTAGTTGATACAGCAATGTTCCTGATAAACGTCCTTCAAAAATTACACTATGCTACTTCATGAGTTCTTTGTCAATTGCAGTATCACTACTTTACAAGAACGCAAGACATTATACAATTTGTGAAGGACTCCTTTCAAGTAAAGTAGGACATGTGGTGTATAAGCAAACAAAACAATCACTACAAAATTTTTGCTGGTGGCACATTGATCATGTTTCAGCAAGTGGCAGCATCTGATTTCAGTACCACATCCGGACTCAGAATCGATGTACAAAGATAGAAGAACTCAATAATGGGCCTCCAACCTTGGCAACTTTAAGCTTGGTGGACTTCAACTCCCAGAATTCTTCAGCCAGCTTTGAAGTCTGGTTTAAAGATGCCAAAGTTGGAGACCCTGATGTAACCATGGTTCTCAATCTTTTCTTCACCACGGAGCCCTTTTAAATATCTTTTGTGGCCATGGACCATGGCCACAGAACCCCAAAACTTAATCAAGATTTAAATCAGGACATTTCCTCAAGGCTTCGCAGATCCCCTGTGATGACGTCACAAGAGGTCCACAGACTACAACTTAAGAAACACTGATGTAGACTAAACTAGGAAGTTCAAGAAATCCAGCAAAAGGGCAATTGTAACCTGGTTTTGTACTGTTGCTAAACATGGTTATGTTCATGAAGTCAACAACAGTTGAGCTCAACTTGAAAAAGCTCTGCTTCCTCCTTATAGAATGCTTTCTCTGCAGATGGTACCTGTTGTGACCTAGGCTCACTTAATTTAATTAATTTAATTTAATATTTAAATTTATATACTGCCCTTCTCCCAAAGGACTCAGGGCGGTGAACAGCCAGAAGTAAAAAACATCAAATACAAAATTTAAAAACAATTTAAAAATAATTAAACAATTTGTTAAAATCCCCCATTAAAAATCCAAATTAAAATACACAATTGGAGAGATTAGGCCAGCCCAACTTGATGAAATAAAAAGGTCATTACTTCAGAAAAAGTCCTTCGGGCTTATCACAAATCTTTATCTTCTTTGGCAACCTGCCAAAGGCCTTTCTTGGCGAAGTCCCACGAAGTTCAGAAACAAGAGACACCGATTGGAAACAGATTTAGCTAACATTTTACTTTTTATATGTTTAATAGAGTTTTGTTTTTAAAATAAAAAAAGAGAGAAAGAAACAGATTTAGCAATGTTGCTTTCCTACAAAGAGCCCAAGAGCCATTGCTGCTTTTTTAAGCCTTATGGGAGGGGCCAGTCATGTCTTGGCCTTACTCCTGAGTTGTCCCTTTTGCTTTAGCTACTCTTGCCTTCTGGCAGCTCTGCACATGCGTGCGCTAGGAACAGACTCCTCCTGTTCCTCTGCCTGTCTGCTGTCAGACACTGGAGGCTCCGGAGTCCACGCATCACTCCCAGATGACCCTGGCCCCATCTCTGCCTCCGATGCAGAGCCCTCGTCTGGGCCTTTCCCAGACTCCAGGACTGACCCATGGTCCTCCCCAGCCTCCTCACTGTCCGACTCCGCTGCCAGCTCTGCAGGCTGCTGGTGGACCACAACAGTACCATTTGTGAAATTATCCATCTACTTCATGCATTTTAAATATCTCATTTTAAAAATAAAACTATTTTTATTGAAGAAATTGTTGTCTTTACTTCCAGTTCCTGCTGTTGAAATGTTTACTTTTGTATAGTTTTGTTTGGTGCCATGGTAGGCTCTGCACAGAGAGAATTCTATAACTGTGTGAAATATTAAGAAAAATGAATGAATGTAGAGCTGTGGTGGCACAGTGGTTAAAAGGCAGTATTGCAGGCTAATTCTGCCAACTGTCAGAAGTTCAATTCTCACCAGCTCAAGGTTGACTCAGCCATGCAAAGAGTCTAAACTCACAAGCCTTTTCACTCCTCTCTCCACTGTAGCTGGAGAATTGACCATACTTTAGCATACATTTATCTGTGGAAACTAAATTTTGGTGTATATATTATTGCTGTTTATATTTAAATATTTCTCACAGGTTGCCAGTGCATCAGAGTAGTCCAGATAAGAAACCAAAACTATGAGTTCTAATGCAACTTTATTGTAAGGTTAGAAGAACAGAACATTGCAAGTCTGGGTTTAAGTGTTTTAATAGTTGATCAAAATATAAAATGCAGAAATACAAAGAAAAATGAAAATAATGGGTAAATGGGAGGAAATGGGGAAAGAGGAAGCAGTTTAGGATATAGGAGAAAAGAAAAAGGGAAAGCTTCGACTTCCAACTCCCTTTGTGCAGTAGAATAAGGTAATAACATAAGTTTATATTATGTGGTGTAGTCAGTGGTGGAATTCAAATTTCTTTAGTATTGGTTCTGTGGGCGTGGGTTGGTGGGCATGGCTTGGGATATTGCAAAATCTCCATTCCCACCCCACTCGGGGTCCAGCCAGAGGTGGTATTTGCTGGTTCTCCTAACTACTCAAAATTTCCACTACCAGTTCTTCAGAACCTGTCAGTACCTGCTGAATTGCACCTCTGGGTGTAGTTTAGAATGCAGTATTATAGGCTAATTCTGCCAACTGCCAATAGTTTGATTCTCACTGGCTCAAGAATGACTCAGCCTTCCATCCTTCTGAGGTCAATAAAATTAGGACCCAGATTGTTGGGAGCAATATGCTGTCTCTGTAAAACCGCTTAGAGAGGAATGTAAAGAACTGTGAAGTGGTATATAAGTCTAAGTGCTATTGCTGTTGCTATCAGAATGTCTTGAAATGTATACCTCAGCAGATGGGATCACATTATGGTTGGGCTGACACAACATGCTTAATCTGGTTTCACAAGTAACCTGTTTTCTAGGTTGCACAACATATTGAAGAATAAACTAGCCTGGGGCTTGCACCCCACGTGAAACTGCAAAAAAAAGAAGAAAAGAAAAGAAAAATCTAGCACACATAAAAACTAACCAGGTTTAGCATGTTGAACAAATATAGCCATTACGTTAGTTAATGACTTGGTTAAACATGTTGAGCAAACACATACTAAGCAGATGTTGTATTTGACCTATGTATAAAATCTTCACAGCTATATAAATGCTCAGAAAGGCATTCTGAGAAATAAAAAGAGTTAAAGTCCTTCCCATAGCAGCTACTGAAATTGAAATATAGACTTGCAGCTTAATTCTGCCAATCGCCAGCAGTTCGATTCTCACTGGCTCAAGGATGACTCAGCCTTCCATCCTTCCGAGGTCAGTAAAATGAGGACCCAGATTGTTGGGGGCAATATGCTGATTCTGTAAAACCAGTTAGAGAGGGCTGTAAAGAACTTTGAAGCGGTATATAAGTCTAAGTGCTATTGCTATTGCTATATACTAGCCATTTCTGTAACAACAAACCTATCTAGTCAGCAAAACCCAAAATCAAAGTTTCTTTTTTTTCCCAGCTCAAGCACAAAGTCCAAAAATGGTTTCCAAGTGGAAACAAACTTAATTGTATTCTTTTCTTTAATCAAAAGAGTCAACAGAATCGTGCAAGTCTGGAAGCACATCTCTGTCCCCTTATCTTTCCAGGCAACTAGAGAGAATCCCTTCTAAGATGCTTCTATTACTTCTGTGGGCTGAGATCAGGGTGGATTCTACTTAACTTTATCACTGGTTCACAATAGGATCACATGCACACCTTACTTCTGCGCATGCACAGATTGCTGATGATGACATCCGGGACGGTGGGTGGGGTCTCCCACCGGTTTTACTACCAGTTCTTGCGAACCAGTCCGAACCGGGGGCAATCCACCACTGGCTGAGATGTCTCTTATCTGATTATTGCCCTGGCTGCAGCTTTTCCTCATCTTGTTTCTCAAGGATATTCCCACAGGAAATTGTAAGGGTTCCTTCTCCTTTCTTGATGGTTGTGATAATGTATTATAAATGGGCACTGATTAAGCCTCTTGTAAAACAGAGTTCTAGCACACTTGATTTTTCTTATGTCTTAGGTTAATATTTCTCTAGACAACCACAAAATAGAAATACCCTTTTTTACTCTGCATTGCATGTATTTCCCTTGTGTAGTGAACTACAGCTCTGTGGGTTGTGATAGACTCATGGCCTGACCTCAAACAGATTCAGAGCTGTGTGTTGTAATTTCTACATGGAATTTCCCTAACAAGTAACTGCTCTTAAAATGTTTTGTTAAAAAAAAAAGAGCTTTGATGTATGAGTCATGCCATCTGATCTCACACGGCACCTGATTTCAGGTGGAAGAAATAAGTTTCCTATACTTTGAAAACATTCACAAAGGGGAAAGTGTGAGAATCACATAGAAATTGTTGTCTACCAATGATTCCTTATAAAACTGGAGTGAAGCTTCCAATGTGGTGCTACAAAGCTGTCTTCAATCTCAAAATCTTTTTTTTTCTATTGTCTGGGGTGGCGAATTACCGTATTTTTTGGAGTATAAAATGCACTCCCCCCCCCCGTAAAATAGGCTGAAAATTTGGGTGCGTCTTATACTCTGAATGTAGCTTTTTCAAAGCTTTTTTTCAGCCCTAACGAGGCACTAGCGAGTGAAGCATTCTTCTGGGCTGCTCCCTCTGAAGCTCAGCTGTGCTTTAGAAGCTTTTTTTTCAGCCCTAGTGAGGCGTTAGCGAGTGAAGCGATCTTTCGTGCTTTGCCTGCTTTTCTCATTGCTGCTCCCTCTCAGCTGTGCTTTAGAAGCTGTTTTTCATCCCTAATGAGGCGCTAGTGAGTGAAGCAATCTTCCGCGCTTGTTTTTTTCATTGCTTCTCTCTCCAAAGATCAGCTGTGCTTTAGAAGCAATTTTTTATCCCCAAGCGCAAGCATGCTCAAAACCAGTGAACTAATGTGCTGAAGCTGACCAGACTAAGGACACTACCCAGATGAATACCTGGTAGGCAGATTTCCCCCCCCCCTATTTTCCTCCCCCAAAACTAAGCTGCATCTTATACTCCGGTATACTCCAAAAAATACGATATGGCCCCTTTATGGTTTGTTGACTTCAGCTCCCAGAATTCCATGCTGGCTCAGGAATTCTGGGTGTTGAAGTCCACAAGTCATAAAGGGGCCATAATTTCCCACCTCTGACCTAGACAAAGAGGTGGAGGAAATGTTTATCAATCTTCAAGTAGCAAAAAACTAGCTGGGAGCCTTAAAAGTCAGAGAGAAAAAAATTCTAAGCAATCTTGATATGTTACAAAATAGCCTGAAAAAATAACAGAATGAAATATTGCTGAGACAAATGCAAAGTTATTCGTTAAGAAATAGAATTCAAATGTGCTGGTATAAAGTGGGAGATATCTGACTTGGGGATGGTACTTGTGAAAAACATCTTAGAATATATACTAAGCTGCAGACTGATGTGGCTAGGAGGAAAAATGCAATTTTGGACCAAATTGTCAATAATGTAGTTTCCAAATCTCAGGAAATAATTGCTTCACTTTATTCTGTGTCAGTCAAGGTCTACTTTGTGTCTTGTATTCATTTTTTCCATGCTTTAAGAAGATTTCAGAGAAAAATGAAACAACTTTAGAGAAAGACCATAAGAAGGAATGATCAGGAAAACGAAGTCCTCTCGTGAATTTCTGAGTTCTGCTCTGTTGGTTGTAATAAAACTCGCTTGGCTGTGAAGTCAGATGGGAAGACTTGAGAATTGTTAAGCCTTGAAAAATAAAAAATGAAGGAGCAGAGTTCGAATACCTAAAAAGAAATTACCCAGAACAAGGTTGAGCTCTTTCATTCCGTAGTGCAGATAATTTAAATTATAGGAAGGGAGTTTCCAAATGAATTTTGTTTTAAAAAAATTCTCAACCAATTATTCAGCGTTGTGGATGCATAGTTCAACAGCATTAGACAAAGAAAGTAATAATAAGTGCCAAAACATTACAGTGATCAGTCCTTATTTTCACAAGGAAACATTTTTTTAGAATAAAACAAAACATGCTCTGACACTTCCTGTTCTAGGTAAGAAACGGAAGTCTTCAACGGAGAAAATGATTCACTAAGACAAAAATAAACCCGGAACTATGTTGCAACACACCAGCAATTCAGCATTCCTTTAGGAGAGCAAAGGTGTTCATGATGAAAACACAAAAATGAAAGAGTATTGAGAATTCCCCCAACCACGCCTCACACACAGTCGAACTCAGATTCCACCCAGAGAGTTACAGATGCTGACAAAAGAAAACATGTCCATGAAGATTCTCAGTGATCCATGAAGAATTCCCTGGAAGTTGAGTCACGTCAACTGGACTACTTTCCTTTTCGGTTTGAAACGTTTCGCTGCTTATCCGAGCAGCTTCTTCGGCCTGAGCAAGTTGGTGAGGGGGACACCATACGTATCCTCCAGAATGGTTTCATTCCTCACCTCCTAAATCTTTTCTCCTAAGTGGGTTGTCATGTCTGTAGCCTCCCTGGTGAACCTGTGAACTGATCTTGATCTCCCTGGGGACTGATGCAAGAAGCAGCAGAAAAAATGGGGGAGAGGTTGTGTTTGAAGCCTTCACTTCTGTCGAGGAAACGGTTTTCCACTTTGGCGTAAATGGATGCCTTCACTACTCTCTCAAACCATCTATCTTCCTTGTCCCAAATGTGAACATTATTGTCCTTTTTCTTTTAAATGAAGGTATACTGCTGGTCCTGGTCCTGTGGTGTTATTTCTCGTGTGCTGGGCCATCATCTCATGTAAAGGTGGCTGGGTTTCCTCCTCCTTGTACTAAGGAGGAGGAAACCCTCCTTAGTACAAGGCGTTAAGGAAATGACAGCCACATTCAACCTGGATGAGGGTCAGAAGGGAAAAACCGGTGTGGGGTCTGTGGTTCCAATGGCTAATTAAGTTAGTAGGTCTGTGTGATTTAGGTTGGAACAATGCGACTGGGAGACAAGAATTGACCTGTCCCAAATTACTTTTTCCCAGTTATATGATTCTCCAGCTCCAATGGCCACTCTTTACCCCCATAGCTGGACATAAAGTAAGGAACTGAGTGAGGTTTTTTTTCTGGTAGGGGTTGGTTGGGAATAGGACATTTCAGATGAGAAACGTTTGGTGGGAAAAGGAAGTGGTAAATCACAATTATACTTACTTTTTCCAGAAAACTTCCTTCCTTCCTTCCTTCCTTCCTTCCTTCCTTCCTTCCTTCCTTCCTTCCTTCCTTCCTTCCTTCCTTCCTGTCTGTTGTGGCCCGTCAGCGGCCTGTGCAGCTAGTAGCTGATTCCGACAGCGAGGAGGCTGTTGTGGTGCTGCGCCAGCAGCCTGTGCAGCTGGCACTCGAGTCGGACAATGAGGAGGCTAGAGAAGATGTGGTGCCAGAGGCGGGGATTCAGCCAGGGCCTTCAGAACCTCTAGAAGCTTCCATGGGTGAAGAGGAAGAAGAGGAGAAACCTCTTCTCAATGCAAGGGCGTGCAGAGCTGTGAAAAGGCAGGAGTGGTTCCTCAGGAGAAGGTCTCCTCGAGAGTAAGGCTTGGAGCTAATTGGCCACTCCCTTAGCCTATTTAAGGATGGACAACGACTGAAGCAATTTGCAGAGAACAACTTAGTTCACTCTCCTTCGTGTCTTGATCTTAGTTCTTTTATTAGTTACCTGCAAATTGCTTCTGGCTTTCTGACAATCCTAGTAAGATTACGATTATTTATTCTTTGGAGTCTTGTAGGCTGTTAAGAAAGTTAATTAACAGCCTTTGTTTGAAAAAGACTGATCTAATTTAGTAAACTAAGGTTTGTACAGACTTTGTGTGTGCTGCGTTCTTTGGGGTCCGTAGCTGGGGCAGAACACTTCCTTCCATCCATCCATCCATCCATCCTTCCATTTTCTTATTTGTTTTTTTATTATGAACAACATGTGTTTGTGTCTATGTTTTTGGAATTCACCTAAAGGCAAAGAAGGGGAAGTAACTGATTTACTTTGTCTTTTTAACTCTGCCTTTTAATTTTGTATTTTTTATGGATTTTATTGTTTTTTAACTGAAAACTGCCCACTTCAATAGTGAGATGGGCCCTGTATAAATGTGAAAGATGATGATAAATAGATGGTAGATAGATAGATGATAGAAGGCAGGCAGGCAGATAGATGTAGGTAGGTGAGTGGGTGGGGAGAGGGGGGGTCTTTGAGGGCAGCAATACTGTGAAAGTGTTTAAAGAAATGAATGCTGGCACCAGCCACTGTTGATAGAGCTCTTAACACTTACAGAGAGGAATTCCCAGAATTCTGAAAATCAATTGGAAATTCTGAGACTTAAATTTGGAGGATCCCTGACTGGAGAAGGCTGGTATTAAATCTCATCAGCCACTTGGGTGTCATTCACAGAGTCCTGAGAAATAGGTTTCAAATTCCAATGCATAATAAATGTTGGGACTCTTAGGATTAGATCATTTGCATAAAATACTATACAATGGGCACTGAAGTCCAAATCTTCGGTTCCAAATCATTTTTGCTGTCATTTCAACTGACCAGCGCATCACATTGGTGTAGCTGACCCTCTGCTTTCTCTATCGAAACTGCACGCGTGCGAGACCTCTCTTCTAAAAGATGCCATTACAAGCTGGTGATGACAGCATTAAAACTTTCCTGGCTGCAATTATGACAATACCGTTCCCACGCACATACATAATGTGCCAAGTGAGATTCTTTATTTATTTATTTATTTATTTTAATCTGGGTAGGTAGAAAAGATGACAGGAATTTTGCAGAGCAAGTGGCTACAGGAATGTTGGCATTTCTATCTGAAAAATGGTTTGCGTATACCTTCCAGATTTCTGTTTTCGTATTTCCCATAATATGAAGTAGATTTTGCTTCAGTTGCAGAAAGCCTATTTCAGACAATTTCAGCTAGACATCAACTCTCTCAAAAGTTAAAACAGGAGTTGTGCTCAATGTTCAGAAGAGGTCTACAGGTTAGGAAAAACTGCTGTAGATACTCCTTGAACAAAACCAGAATGGAGATCAAACATCCTGAAATAAGATCCTTGTCCCTATTCTATTGAGTGCCCAAGAGACATCCTTGCATTATATAAAGAGCAGTGATGAAATCCAAATTTTGTTTACTACCGGTTCTGTGGGCATGGCTTGGTGGGCATGGTGTGGCTTGGTGGGTGTGACAGGGGAAGGATATTGCAAAATCTCCATTCCCTCCCCACTTCAGGGGAAGGATACTGCAAAATCTCCATTCCCACCCCACTCCAGGGGAAGGATACTGCAAAATCTCCATTCCTTCCCCACTCCAGGGGAAGGATACTGCAAAATCCCCATTCCCTCCCCACTCCTGGGGAAAGGATATTACAAAATCTCCATTTCCACCCCACTCTGGGGCCAGCCAGAGGTCGTATTTGCCGGTTCTCCGAACTGCTCAAAATTTCCGCTACCGGTTCTCCAGAACCTGTCAGAACCTGCTGGATATCACCCCTGATAAAGAGGTTTCGAAGTATGGGTTATTATTCATTTAAAAAAAACATCATTGATCTGGAAGCTCCTATTTCAAGTTTCAATCTCTCACAATTAGAAACTTCAGTTTGAAAACTCTGTAATTTGGAATTAAACCCTCATGTTGTTCAAAATCTGGAACACTTTTTTAAAAAAAAGATTTATCATTAAATTGTTTATCTTTTTATACCACCTTAGGGGAACGTACTCGTATGAAGTTTTATGAAACAGATCCATTTATATTTATTGCTTAGGCATCCCTAAGCATCCCTAATTTCAGGAGGCAACTGGACTTTCTTGTTTTTTCTTTTGAAAATGTTTCACTTCTCATCCAAGAAGCTTCTTCAACTCTGACAGTCTAGTGGGGAATGGAATCCTGAAAAAGCACCTTTAGGACAACCATGACCTGGATAACTGAGAATCTCTACAAACTATTGCTTAGGCATTTTCCACAATTAAATGAAGATGACTGTTGCTATGTGTACTCACACTTAGCCATCCCTGAGACAATATAAAGCTTCGATATTTTTATTTCAGTACAAGAGTGGTTGGATGATCATGCCCACATTGACGTAGACTAAAAGATCCACCAAAATCAAGTATTAAATGGATTCTCAATAACCTATGCCCTGTTGGGTTACTGTTTCAGAGACATTTCCTTACCTCAACAGAGAAACAGTATGAACACAAGTAATTTAAAAAGCAGTGGAAGTTGGAACAGAAGTAATTTCTGACTTCCTACCAGCTTCCTCACTGAGTTTCCTTATTGAAAGATGGCAGGAAATATCTGAAATCTATCTTTCTTTCTTTCTTTCTTTCTTTCTTTCTTTCTTTCTTTCTTTCTTTCTTTCTTTCTTTCTTTCATCGGTCCTTTCATTTCTTCCAGCTTTTGCATTTACTTTGCTTGTGGGAAGCATTCTGTAAGTTAACCCATTTGAGGTAAGGTAAAGGTAAAGGTTTCCCTCGCACATATGTGCTAGTCGTTCCTGACTCTAGGGGGCGGTGCTCATCTCCGTTTCAAAGCCGAAGAGCCAGTGCTGTCCGAAGACGTCTCCGTGATCATGTGGCCAGCATGACTAAACACCAAAGGCGCACGGAACACTGTTACCTTCCCACCAAAAGTGGTCCCTATTTTTCTATTTGCATTTTTTACCTGCTTTCGAACTGCTAGGTTGACAGAAGCTGGAATAAGTAACGGGAGCTCACCCCATTACGCGGCACTAGTGATTCGAACCGCTGAACTGCCGACCGTTCGATCGACAAGCTTGATGTCTTAGCCACTGAGCCACTGCATCCCTTATCCATTTTAGGTACCTTAGTTCAAAAATTGTTGCCCTGTGATGCACAGTTTCAGCCAGTTAAAGGTTATGACAAGGAGAGTTCTAGTACTATATAGGTAAGATTGATGCTACTGAGTCTTTTTTTCCCTCATTCACAGAAATATCCACTAGATGGCAGGCAATCTACTAGATTTGCAGTAATCAGACTGCAAATGAGGACATCTGTGTCAGAGCTGCCAACTCAAATACTTGGTATAAACTCCTTAATAGTCGGGAACATTACGAGCTCTTCTTGTGCAATTAATAATGATGTAAGGCCTACCACCTGATTGAGAGGCAAATTTCCCTGCCTGTAGCTAAGAAGATGGCTACATTTCCACATGACTTCAAATTTAATCAACATTTTGAAAGAAGCAACCAATCCTGCTTGAGAAGGGTGGCAGCGTGGAAGTTTCTGGTGCTAATAGCCAGAATGGAAGGGTGCGACACAGGGAGATGGACTAGAAGCCCTCCAAGCTCTATTCTGATTCCATAAAATAAGTGATACGAAAGGCCTTATGAAAGGCCAATTTCCCATAATTTGAAGGCTATAGGTGGTGTATCTGGCATCTTTACCATTTTGCCCTGAAATGTAATTTTTAAAATATTAGAGAAATTATTTAAAATGATGGAATCTGTGGAGACTGACTGTATTAAGTCAATTTACGTAAGTTTGGAGAATTGTTGCTGGCACGCGACTCAAAAACTATGGCTGCCTCAGACAGACGGCTGCAATTTTAACTAATTGAGTGGCTTGATCGGATCAAAATATTTTTATTCATCAACATATTTCCCCAAATAAGTGAACAGCGCATTTAAAAGAAAGGTATTTTAATCAAAGGAACAATGAGAGCTGTGTTGTTTTGATATGGATTTCCTGCCTTGGCTGCGATACAGGAAGGACTGTCTGAGGTAATAAGAAAGATTTTTCAAATGCTTACTTATAAATGTCCTGGCTACCATGCACCCTTCTGCCACAGGGAGGCAAGGAGATAATGGAAGACTAAACGAAACTTTGGGATGGTCAGTTAGAAGCCTGACTAGGTGGCTCAAGTGGCTAAGACACTGAGTTTGTCAATCAGAAAGGTCGGCAGTTCAGCGGTTCGAATCCCTAGTACAGGTCTCCTGCGTGAGCAAGGGGTTGGGTTAGATGACCTCTAAGGTCCCTTCCAATGCTGTTACTGTTACTGATTCTACTTGAAGGAGATGGTCTTTCAAGCCAGATCAAAACCAGCATGTTAAAATGTGCTCGGAAGCCCGCTAGAAAAACAGTGCAATATTGTTAAGGTGTTAAATTGCACAATTTGAACATATCTATCTTTTCCTTCTTCCCTTGTCCTCCCCATTACAGGAGACCGAGAAATGTCCAGCTAATATGGGGGGGAGGAGGCTCTTTCACACTCCAAATTAGTGACAGCAAGTAAGTCGAGCTATGCCATGATGTGTTCTCATCTCTTATTATCAGCATTGGTTTGGGAGTCATTGTAAAGAGTCGGACATGACTTAACGACTGAACTAAAAACAACAACAATAGTTTGCTATGAAAATAAAGTTAAATGAGGAGGAGGAGGAGGAGAATTTTAGAAAGAGGATTGTGGTCTCTTAATTTCCTTATTATTTTTAAAAATCCCATTACAGTAGGGCAAGAGGCCAGCTGACCAGACTCAGTATGCCCATGTCATCTGCATCCCTGCAATGCATTTGCAGTTATTATTCATGACAGTTTGGTATATCGCCCCCCAAACTATTGTTGTTGTTTTGTTGTTCAGTCGCTAAGTCATGTCCGACTCTTCACAACCCCATGGGCCATAGCACGCCAGCCCCTCTGTTCCTCCACTGCCTCCCACAGTTTGCTGAAATTCATCTTCACTGTGTTGATGACACTATCAAATCGTCTCATCCTCTGCCATCAAGCTTTTCCAAAACCAGCCCAACTCAGCCCCCCATAAAACCAGGGGTGGGATTCTACCAGTTCAGACCAGTTCAGGCGAACTGGTAGTTCCGGCGATCAGCTGGGAGTGAATCAGTTCGCTCCAACAATCAGGCCGGCCTGCCTGCCCGCCCCTGCGCTTTATTTATCTTTATCTTCTCAGCTGATTGGTATGGCAGAGCAGATTGCCACTGTTGTAACCCAGGCCTAAGTAGGTAGTATTAGACGCAAACAGTTCCAAAACAAACAGACTTTATTAGAACAGTTGAGAATTAACTCATTCTCAGCGTAGTCCAAACTAAATTAAAACAAATTCTTCTTAACACAAATTCTTAAGTCTAATCACCAACCTTGGTATAATTAGGCAAGCTGCCAAAGGCTTCTCTTGGCAAAAGTTCAGAAGCAGAAGACACCGACATGAGGTAAATGCAGCAAGACAAGAACAAGTCTACCAACGTTGTTTACCGACAAAGAGGCCAAGAGCCGTTGCTGGTCTTTTAAGCCTTATGGGAGGGGCCAATCATCTCTTAGCCCTACTCTCGAGTTGTCCTCTTTGCTGTAGCTGCTCTTGCCTTCTGGCAGCTCTTCTCATATGTGCACTAGGAACAGGCTCCTCCTGTTCCTCTGCCTCTCTACTGTCAGCCTCTGGAGGCTCCGGAGTCCGCACCTCACTCCCCAATGGTCCTGGCCCCATCTTTGCCTCTGACCCAGAGTCGTCATCCGGGCCTTCCCCAGCCTCCAGGACTGGCCCCTGTTCTACCTCAGCCTCATCACTGTCCGACTCTGCTGCCAGATCCTCAGGCTGCTGGCGGACCACAACAGCCACGCCTCAGCTGTGTTACTCCCAAGTGGTAACACAGAATTTTTAAAACTGCACATGTGCGACAAGTGTGCGTGTGCACGCAAAGCGCACAATCACCGAACCAGTTGTTAAACCAGCAGCATCCCACCATTGCCACAAACCCCCAAAATTTCTCATAAGTGATCTCCAAAACTAGCACAACTGGATGAGAAAACTTCCCAAATGACAACAGGAATGCTTTTCTTTTTTCTTTTTCTTTTTTAAAGAAAACCAGTATTCAATGTTGGAATAGGACAAACATAATCTTCTGCAGTCTGTTGGCCTTTGCGCTGTTTTCAGGAGTTCTTTAAAAAACAAAACCAATTTACAAAGAGGTGTGGCTTTTTAGAGGCCTTTGTGGGATTGAGGGATAGTAGGGGGTAGCCACAAACAGAGACCAAGAGGTGCCAGTGGTTCTCCTTAATCTAAGGGTAAATTGTTCTCCTGGCCACAGATGGTTAAAAGCAGCTGTGTATGGTTTTTCGTTTCTCAATTTAACTGCTGCTTGAGGGGACATAACAACTTTGAAGGCTCTGAGGCAGGATTGGCTTCAGGCTTCGTAAATAATACTTTCAGTGCCACAGACACATTTCTACTAAAACCCAAAGGTCCAACTTTTCTCCAAACTGGCACGTTGTTCCTACAGTCTACGTGACATAAAACACCATACTGAAATTGTGTCACTGCTCCATTAGTAGCTGAGAGTTTTCTCACCTCACCTGGAAGAGGTGTTAGTACTACTATTGCTGCACTTCACCTTTATATTTTATTTAAATATAAAAGTGTGCGGCCCTTATAAATTTTAAAGGACCGGTATTGTAGGCTGAGTTGGAAGGTGGAATTAAATATGTTATCAGTTTGGAGTCATTGCATTGCCACAAGAGACCCAAGTTCATCCCCTTGTTAATTCCTTATCTAGCACCAATTTAGCTTTGACCATTCATTGACCGGATTCTTGCAAATAGGCCTTATGTGCTTTGAACTCAACATAGTTATTTGTGCCTGAGGGGTATTTGCAACTGATGACATATAGCAGTGTTAGTGAACCTTTTCGGCACCGAGTGCTGAAATCGGAAAGCCCGCGCGCCCGCACGCATGTGTGCACCAGAAACCAGAAGATCATCTTCCCAGCGCATGCATGCACACTGGGCGGCTACTCTTCTGTTTTCCAGCACTTCCGTACACGTGAAGAACAGCTGGCCGGCGTGCCGGAACCCAGAAAAGCAACAGGCGACAGCTCGTGTGCCCAGAGAGATGGCTCTGTGTGCCACTTCCAGCACGCATGCCATAAGTTCACCATCACGGATAAATAGGGTTCGCATGTTTGAGGTGTGATTATGCATTGCTTTAAGCCATAATACTTCAACTTTTGTAAAGATTTTCCAGGTAACTAAATAAAACCCAGTATGCAAGATTTTAGAAGATTTAACAAAAGAAGCTACAGACCAAGTCCCAATACTTGGAGTTGAATTGCCTTATGGTTACCTGGAACTGGCTGATTATGCAATTTGGTTCTAACATGTCTAGCTCTTCTGACTGACATAATCATTTTACTCGGCCCAGGCCAATATTTAATTGGCCTTTTCACTAGTTGCTTTCAGTATATAGATTGAATCCTGTTCTTGTGTCAAATACCTATATTGACCACCTTGAGATCAATGTGGGGGGGGGGCAACTGTGAGAAAACAAGTTCTTAGAGGGGAGGGATATTTAAAAATATTTAAATATTAGAGCATTGAACGCTAATTAGAGCAACCTTGAACTCCGTACTTATAGAAGTTTCTATGGCAGTGTTACTGATACTCTATTAATATAACTGTCTTTCTATTAAGACAAAACTTTCTTGAAGACAATAACAGTAGAAGGGTGGGAAAGTAACCTGAGGTAAGTTTTAAGTATCTGTTACCTAAGCATATTATGTCTATCATTTTTTCATCCTTTCCTAAAATATATAATATTCCTTTGCCTGTAGGAGTCCCACCCATTATTTTCTGTAAGGAATTCCTCCAGTCTTCTTCTTCTTCTTCTTCTTGTGCCATATCCAACATTGTACGTTGACAATCATGTTGGCAATCCTATTTCTGTCAACAGCCGCATGAAAAAGTGCTACTGAGTTTTGTCCAAGCCAGTCCCTTAGGTTTTGAAGCCATGATGTTCTTCTTCTGCCTGGACCTCGTTTGCCTTCAAGCTTTCCCTGGAGGATTAAGTGAAGGATGCCGTAATTCCTCCAGTACACACTCTTAAATAAATAAACAAATACTGCAGTGAGCCTTGGCTATTGATGTCGGGGTCCTGCATTCGATTTCACAATTTCATGTAATGAACTTGCAAACCCAGCAATTGTGCTTGAAAATTTTATGCCCATATGGTCTTCAACCTACGACCATAACTGAGCCCGAAATTTCCGTTGCTAAGTGAGATAACTCCATTTCTCCTCCAACTTTTGAAGATACCTCCAACTGAAATGGTCAATAATGAAAGTCATAGTTTGATGTTATTTTGAGATAAGGAATCCAAAATATTTTAATCCCTAAAATATCCTCAACATTAAGACTACAAGTTCTGAGCTGTAAAAATGCAGGCCACTTGATGGGAACATTCAAAGAATTAGAGTTTTCAATATCTCTTTGCTGCCATTCCGGTCTTATATAACTCTAGGCAGGCCACCTCCGTTGAATGTGCCTCTATTGTAGCAACAGTAGTAAAAGTAGTAGTAGTAGTAAAAGTACTAAAAGTAGTAATAAAGTGGAAGTTAATTATTTATTTAGCACTCGTAGCCAAGTGCGTTAAAGATATACACCAAAAACTACCAATGCGAAATAAAAGACCTTTAAAATTATGCTTCAATAAATCAATCAACTTTGTTCCAAAACCAAAGTTTAGACGATACATGTCTTTTATGGATACAATCAGCTACAGTTTAACTGGCATATGCATTCCATTGATATGATACTTATGCAAATTTAAAAAAAACGCACTAACCAACAGAATGTACATAACCTATTTTTTAAAATTGGAGATTTTTAAAATCTCCACCAACTCCCCCAAAACAAAATGATATCTAATAGCAGGGGTGAAATCCAGCAGCTTCTGACAGGTTATGGGGAACTGGTAGCGGAAATTTTGAGCAGTTCAGAGAACCGGCAAATACCAGTTCTGGCTGGTCCCAGAATGGGGTGGGAATGGGGATTTTGCAGTATCCTTCCCCCAGGAGTGGGGAGGGAATGGGGATTTTGCCGTATCCTTCCCCTAGAGTGGGGTGGAAATGGAGATTTTGCAGTATCCTTCCCGTGCCATGCCTACCACGTCATGTCCACCAAGCCACACCATACCCACCAAGCCACGCCCACAGAACAGGTAGTAAAAAAATTTGGATTTCACCACTGCCTAATAGTATGAGAGCACTGTAAAATAATGACAGTTGGGTAACCCCATTTTTAACCTTTTCTTAAATGTTATTAACTTGACTCCTTAGGAATCGAGCTGTCATCTTTAGAATGGCAGGATTTTTTTTTCTTTTCTTTTTTGATTTGTATACCGCCCTACTCCCGAAGGACTCAGGGCGGTGAACAGCCAACAATAAAATACATACATACAAAATTTAAAAAGCAGAAATAAAATCGAATTAAATAGTTTGGCCCAGACAGATTAAAATCCCAATCAATTTAAAACAAATTTAAGCTTTGAGAATTAAAAATATTAAAAATATTAAAATATTAAAATTGTTTAAAAATTTTAATTTTTAAGGATTGAGAAAGATAGCGCTCCAGACTAGTGGGCTCCAAAGTTTTGGAGCAAAAAGGACCAGAGGGGCATGGTTTCTTATGCTACCTGGATTCCATACATGCACAGATGAAGCTTTGCTTGCTTGCTCGCACGGCCTGGTTCCTTACAGGTCATGGACTGGTACCGGTTCACGGTTCAGGGGTTGGCAGACCCCTGCTCCAGACAATACTGATAGTCTTTTTGGATAACAAGCTTAGCCTTTTGTTGTGCCTTGCTAGCAGTGGCGGGTTGTCCCCGGTTCAGACCGATTTGCAAGAACCGGTAGTAAAACCAGCGGGAGGCTCCGCCCACTGACCCAGACATCATAGGTGATCTGCGCATCCGCAGAAGCTTCTGTGCATGCACAGAAGAGCATGCGTGTGCGCGCACGGGCGTGATGTAAACCAGTAGTAAAGGTAAGTAGAACCCACCCCTGCTTGCTAGCAACATAATTAACCAAACTCACCCAAGAGATTCTCTCCTTCGTATTGGGGAGGGCAAGAAGTTATAACATGCCAAGAAGATGAGGGCTAACCCATCCTTTCTGTTCCCATTATGTGCAGCTAAGCAACACCAGTTCTGCAGTGGATGGTTGGGATACAGTGCTCTACTCCCTGCTTAAATGGACAAACAACTTCTTACAAAATATGAATCCTGACCACTAGTTCAGTATTCCATGTATACCGGACCAAAACAAAGGAAGACCCAGACAATTGCAAAGGAGGACAAATTGGAGGTATGGGTTGGAAATACGAGGACACATCAATTGCTTAACTTTCTTGGCATTTGTGGTAAAAAATTATGTTGAAAAATGCAAAACCAGATATGGAGGCCTACATGTATATAAAATTATTTTTTCCAGCATCAGAGAAAGTGGTTTTTCAATTACACGAAGTTGTTCTAGCTAGTTAGGAGGCAAAAGCCATTTGGGTATAATTGATTAAAGTCTTGCAAATTTCAGGCGGCAGCACAAGCCTCTCAGAGGGTACCCATCAACTAATTGAGGTCTCAAGGCAGATCTTTTTAACCTGCAGTTAGCCCATATTAGCATAAAGAAAAGCTGCTCAGATGCCTTGTTAGATACTCAAAAAGCCTGAAAATATCAGATTTTAAAGCTATGCCTGCTGGAGGAAACGCATGAGAACAAAAAGCATCTTTTGCCAGATGTCTGGCAACCCTATTCTGAGAATACTTAACTGGGTTAATTCTAAAACAATAGCCTTGTTAGAAGTGATAAATATTCGCTTCATTCCCCAAGGCTTCTGAAATTCCAAATTCATCAGGCTATTCGGGAAGGTTTATCTTAAGAAAATATCTTTTTTTTTTTCCCCTTGCAAAATATTCCGATTTCTGAAAAACCTAAATATAGTCTAGGATTCCTGTAGGCTTTTGAAGTAGAAAGAGGAAGGAAGGAAGGAAAGTAAGACAGTTATATTATTATTTCAAGCATTCTGTTGAAATATGTCCTGTTTTCCTTTACTAGGTTGGCGAGAGAAACATTAACATCCAAGCAAGGAAAAAAAAAATCATAAATTCTGTGTCAGCCTTGAAGTTAATCCAGGGTGTATTTTACAAC
The DNA here is from genome assembly GCF_059756535.1 of Pantherophis guttatus. Taxonomy (NCBI): domain Eukaryota; kingdom Metazoa; phylum Chordata; class Lepidosauria; order Squamata; family Colubridae; genus Pantherophis; species Pantherophis guttatus. Next base: position 70,982,767 of record NC_142068.1, on the reverse strand, counting down.
ACAATAATCATACTAATATTTTACTGGGCAGCAAGTTGCGAGTGACCCTACACAAAAATGATCTGAGCTCAAACCTTCAGCTATTCTAATGTCCAGAAAGGTAACTGTGCCTCTAATGTTCCTGTTAGTTTGGTATGACACAAAAATATGAGCACAAATCAGCATGTCTGACCACAGTCTCCAGGCTAATGGTAAGTAGTGCAGCACACTTCCTCTGTGTTCACGCAGACAATTTTATGAGAATCTAACATTTCCTTGTGGTTGAAAATATCACATTAAAAAAGAACTACTCTCCGTATAACCACTTGATTGTCAGATGACTGTCTGTGTAGTAAGAAAGGTTAATTAAAGAGAATCTTTCTGCATTAGTCAAGTAACTAAGAAACCTAAAACTGGCTTTCATAATATGATGACTTGAAGATTAGCATCACTTCATTGGTGATTGTTCTACAGAACTCCTGAAGTGGCTATCAAAGCAATATTTTCCCCATGCGCTCATTTCAAGAGACTCCTGTTGAATTTTCTAACTTAATTTGTAATCTTGAATAGCACTATCAAGAGAAGCCTAAATTCGCAGCTCTAATGTGGTAAATAAAATAGGACCATTTCACACCAAAAATGCAGATGGGGTAGGATAGGCTAAAGTGAGGAGATACCACAGCTTAGCAAAAATGACCCAAGTACATTTCGTTTAGTGATTGTTTGAAGTTACAACGGCACTGAAAAAAGACACTAATGGCCGTTTCTCACACTTGTGACCATTGCAGCATCCCCATGGACACGTGATCAAAATTCGGATGTTTGGCAACTGGTTCATATTTATGATGGCTGCAGTGTCCTGGGATCATGTGCTCCCCTTTTGCGAGCTTCTGAGAAGCGAAGTCAATGGGGAAGCCAGATTCACTTAATAACCCTGTTACTAATTTAACAACTGGGGTGATTCACTTAACAATGGTGGAAAGAAAAGTCATAAAATGGGGCAAAACTGACTTAACTACAGAAATTTTGGGCTCAGTTGTAAGTCGAGGACCACCTGTACAATATTTTAAGCAGGGCCTTCCTGTTTTTATACTTCAATCACTCGGTCCATTATATTTGTCATCTGAAAATGTTATATTCTTTCATTCACAGAAACAAGGAGAGACATGACACCTGCTCTAAGTCTCAAGCCAATCCACTTGTAGTTGGAATGATTGCCAGTTTCAGGACGGCCTACAATAGGTCTCTCCTCCTATATCGATCTTCAGTTTCAGCCCTGTCTCTTCATTCTGTTTTTCACAGATGCATGTCACCTTCTACACGAGAAGATGAGGCAGAGTAGGGATCAAATATCGTATTTTTCGGAGTATAAAACACACCTTTTTCCCCCAAAACAGAGGGTGAAAATCTGGGTACGTCTTATACACCGAATGTAGTCCTGCCCAGCAGTGGTGGGTTTCAAATTTTTTTTACTACCGGTTCTGTGGGCGTGGCTTGGTGGGCATGGCATGGCTTGGTGGGCATGGCTTGGTGGGCATGGCAGGGGAAGGATACTGTAAAATCTCCATTTCCTCCCAATTAGCTGGGACTTGGGGGGCAGAGAATAGATGGGGGCAGGGCCAGTCAGAATTTTTACTACTGGTTCTCCAAACTACTCAAAATGTCCGCTACTGGTTCTCCAGAACTGGTAAGAACCTGCTGAAACCCACCTCTGCTGCCCAGCTTCTCAAATGGAGATTTCAGAAGCTGAAAGAAGCCTCTGAAAGAAACTTCGGGGAAAAAACCCTCAGAAAGGCTTTTATCTGAAATAATATGGCAGGCAACAAAAGAATCAGTAAAGGTTCTAACCAAACGATGCTAACAAATCTGGAGAATGACACAATAACCAACAGATCAGAAGAGGTTAATCTGTATACCAATACCAAAGAAAGGAGATTGAATAGCGTACAGATAGTCCTTCAGAATAAAAGCCTCTGAAAGAAGCTTCAGAAAAAAAGCCTTTTTTTCTTGAAGCTCTGTTTCAGAGGCTTTCAGAGGCAGAAAAGAAGTTTCAGAGGCTGAAAAAAAAGCAAGGCACAGAGCTCACAACCAACAAACCTGTTGCTAAAATTCACCTCTGGCAACAGTTGATTTGAGGGTATTCCGGGAGGCCAATCCAGCCACCAATCAGCTTTTTTCTTATTTTCCTCCCCAAAAACTAAGGTGCGTCCTATACTCCAGTGCGACTTATACTCCGAAAAATACATCAATTCTGCCTTGGTCTTGTTACTTGTTAGCATTTTGCCATCTTCAATAAATAATGGGTCTTTTTTTTCCAAAAGTTGGAATATGACTGATTGCCCTGAAACTCTGGATGAAGATAGACTTCTGTCGAGCGCAGGAAATCAGGAATGCAGGCAGTTCGAATGAATATAGGTATATTGTAGGCTAATGCTCTCTACAAGAATCTGAACTCTCAAGGGTCAAAGCAAATTGGCAGCAGATAAGAATCTTAGATCAAAACTTAGATTGTTTGTAGGTGCGAAGGGACTCAAGACTGACAACATATTTGACTGCTCCCTTGGGCTCAGCCTGGCCCTCTCCTACAGATTCTTTTGAACAGCACCAGGATTATTGTCCCTGCAGATGTCCACATCCTAGAAGCCTCTGCTAGCTCTCTCAATTCACTGTCTTGGGATATCGCCTGTTTTTCTCTAGCAGATATGATTCCACTGTCCCACTAATAAAGCAAAGAGGTGAAGTACGTATTTGTTTATAGTTGCTCGTTCAGCTAGTTTGGCATGTTATGTGGGGGGTAAAAAAACCTTTTCAACCAGCTACCCATCTTACTGGTCTGCTATAATTAATCATTTGCCTTGTCTTGGGCAAAATCGAACAAGCTCTTCATGCGTAGGCTGTCAATCATGTGGAGCACATTCCTCTATTCAGCATATTTTTCACTGGAATTCACTTGTCACTGTGAATAACTATTGCAGTCAATAAATAATGATGGCATTCATTTCCCCTCTGTTTTAGGTTAAACATTAATTGAAAATTAACATTAGAATGAGGGAAAATGTGATGATAAAAATAACATTTTATTCAAGAGTGTTTGTTCTAGGTTCAATTGTTGTGTCCAATTCTTGGAAATTGTTTGGACGATTCCATTGGCAATGTTTTTCAGAAATGATTTGCAAATTGGCTTCTTGCTATGACAGAGAGAAAGTGACTGACTTTCTCTCTGTCATAGCAGAGAGTTGGCTTTGTACTTAAAATGAGACTAGAACTCACATAATCATGGTTTCTAGTCTGATGCCGTAACCTTAACATCAAACTGTCTCCCTCATTGCAGTTGTAGTTATTTACTATAACTTACTATAAGACCCATGGTGGTGCAGTGGTTAGAATGCAGTGTTGCAAGCTAACTCTGCAGACCGCTGAGTGCCAACAGTTCGATTCTCACTGGCTCAAGGTTGACTCAGCTTTCTATCCTTCTGAGGTCAGTAAAATGAGGACCCCCAGATTTTGGGGGGCAATATGCTGATTCTGTAAACTGCTTTGAAAGGGCACTGTGAAGTGGCAGTCTAAGTGCTAGTGCTAGTGCTACTATATTATTGTTACTTGAAGCTATATCTCTTGTTCTGTGTATCTGCTTTTATCTAGTTTATTGAATGCATTAAAATGTTGAAATGTATTTGAATTTTAGTAGCTCGGGTTGATAGTTAGGCTGTTGTCCTGAGCGCCGAGCTTGGCAATTTGGTTGCAAATATTTCATCACCATTCGAGGAGACATTGTCAGCACACTTTGAATTGTGCTCATCTGTCAGAACACTGGCCTTGAAATATCTTTTTATGTGATACAAATTAGTGTGGATGTTGTTTGTTTGGCTACCTCTGAATCATGTTCTGATTTCAGACTGTTTGATTGGCTGGTTGTTGTTACTGAGGCATGGTCTTTGGTTTGAAGTACCATCTGTGTGATGTAAATAAGTGTTGTTTGTTCAGGTACTTCTGAGTCATGGTCTGGTTTTGGATTGTTTGATTGGCTGGTTGTTGTTACTGAGACGTGGTCCAATTCCTTGTGAGCTGATGGGACAACATCTCTTATCTGTAAGCTCATGCAAAAAGCTTAATTCAGAAATTTGGTGACTATTTTTGATTTGCAGTTACAGTAGGAACTGTTACAGGTAGTACTCAACTTACAATCATTGGTTTACTGACCGTTCGAAGTTACAATGGCACTGAAAAAAGTGATTTTATGACCATTTTTCACTTTCATTTTTCACTCTTATCACTGTTGCAACACCCCCATGGTCATGTGATCAAAACTCTTGGCAACTGGCTCATATTTATGCCAGTTGTTGGATCCCAGGTCATGTGATCATTTTTTGTTACCTACTGACAAGCAAAGTCAATGGGAAAGCCAGTTTCACTGAACAACTGTTTCACTAACTTAACAACTGTAGTGATAACACTTAACAAGTGTGGCAAGAAAAGTCATAAAGTTGGGCAAAACTCACTGAAGAACTGTTTTGCTTAGCAACAGAAATCCGGGTCTCCATTTGTAGTCACAGGTCGAGGACTACCTGTATGTAATTTTGCATAACAACAGATACTTTGTGTAATTGTAAGTTTTTCTTTATTTTTCCTTCTTATGTAGACTGGGAAAAATACAGGGGAAAAAAGTGTGTTGAACCATGGAATCCTACAGCCTCTTTTCCCATCATCCTTGCCATGCTTCTATTTAGCTTGTTATCCAATATATGGGTTTGGTTTTTAATGGGTTTTTTAAAAAATAGGATTAATCTACTAAATTCTCTCTCTGTAACAATCAGAAAGGAAGCAAGGAAAATGCAGGGTGCACAGATTATCACTCAGAGGCACCAAACCTCAAATATTTAACAACGGAATTAAATCAGATGCAGCTAGAGTCAGGATTGATGGAAGTGTCTTACGTAATATTGAAACAAGATACAAACACTACAAAGAATAAATAAGCATTTGAATGCCAACGATTGGATTCCAGGAAAGCTTTTATCTTGGTTGAAATAAAGGGATCACACAAGTACAGTAAAAAATAATTCATTCAACATTGCTCTTTTTATGGAAATCAACATCATAGAATGACTACAATTCACGTATTGTAATTTCTGATACTTTATTCCATCCTTTCCCAAAATATCTGCACTTGGTAATTCCAGGTAAGATCAATCATACACAATCACCACTTTCTCCCCCTCCCAAATCCATAATTTGTTCAAAAGGAGCTGGTTTGTTATGGTGGGTTAAGGTGCTGGCATTGATGATTGATTAAGCAGCTGGAGAAAAAAAATATATGGATTTTTTGTTTTTATATGTGATGACTGCAGAGAGAGTCTTATACGTGTGGATTTAAAAATTCAACTTTACTCACAATGGAGGAATGGATAGTGAAGGCGTTGGAACTTGCTGACTTGGTCAAATTGAAAGATTTAACTAGAGTTAGCACATTGTCTAAATTTAATTATTTAAATTGTGGTGGAGCAGTGGTTAGAATGCAGTACTGCAGTCTACTTCTGCTGACTGCAGTTCGATTCCCACCAGCTCAAGGTTGACTCAGCCTTTCATCCTTCAAAGGTCGGTAAAGTGAGGAGGACCCAGGGAGAGGACGGGGCTGCTGCTGTTGCCGGAGCGTGTTTGCAGCAGTTCCTCTTGGTTTTATTTTATTTTATCAATTTTTAGTATACCCATTGGAGGAGGAGCCAGATTGTTGGGGGCAATATGCAGACTCTGTAAACCAGTTAAAGAGGGCTGAAAAGCACTGTGAAGCGGTATATAAGTCTAATTGCTATTGCTATTGCTATTGCTATTGCTATTGCTTAGGAGCCTGAGTGGCGTAGGAGGCTAATGCCTCCTACTAAGGCAGCATTTAACATCCAGCTGCCTGCAATTACTGCGAGTTCAATTCTCACCAGGCTCAAGGTCGACTCAGCCTTCCATCCTTTCTAAGGTGGGTAAAATGAGGACCCAGTTTGTGGGGGCAATAAGCTAACTTTGTATAAAATATACAAAAGTATGAAGGCTATTGCTTAATGCATTGTAAGCAGCCCTGAGTCTCTGGAGAACGGCGGCATATAAAAATAAATTAAAAATAATAAAAATAAAAATAAAAATAAAAATATTGCTATTGCTATTGCTATTGCAGGCTAACTCTGTTCAGTGTCAGGAGTTTGATCCTGACCAACTCAAGGTTGCCTCATCTAATTGCTAATGATGAATGAAAACCCTTTATTGACTTTTGGGGGAGAAAGAAAAAATGAACTCATGATATACTGTATGGGTTTGATGATTAGAATAAAAATAATAAATTATAGAGAAAATGTAAAGAATGCCATAATCATAGAGTAGATGCCATTTTATATTTGTACTCATAACCAGTAAAAGAAAACCGAAAGTCGCTGTTCCGTAATTCCTTTTTTCCTTTTCTTTGACTTCTGCATTTTTGTCTTTGTTCATTTTTCTTTCTTCTATTTTTCCTCTTTTTCATTCCAAGTACTCTTAGTTTTTCATTTTCTAAGTATTCTTGTTAGTTTTTATTCTGTATTTTAAACTTCAATAAACAAAAATAGGAAGCTGAATAAGGAACTCACATGAGATTTTCAAGAATTGTTTTGCGATTGTTTCTAAACAAGAAAATTCCTTATTAATGCTTAGCTCAGCACCATACAGCAGGAAACCTAGACTTTTGGCTTTAAATTAGTCGAATTGCTGCTGAAGCATAATTGTTACCAATCTCATCTGCAAATTTAATAATTGAAAGGGAAGCCATTTGGATTTTTGCTAAAAGCAATCTTGTTGCATAGACCAGCAGGTAGAAGATTGAAAATAGACTCCCAAGATAATTTTCCAGTTGAGAAACTAGACTTTGAACTTTTAAGGCTGAAACAGGAGACTGTTCAGGGAGAAGTTCATCAAATAGATAGGTAGGAAATTCACTAGCTTCAGATGCAGTGTATAAATTACAGAAATATCCACTTAAAGATTTCAGGCAAATTAGACTAATTGTTGCCATCATTTATTTTGCGTGAAAATCAAAAGACAAGTTGCCAGAATAGGCAATTGTTTTTATTTATATATTTATTTATTTTAAAAAGTCCAATCTGGTTCAATAATTCTCAAGAGCGTAACCATGCTTTGTTTCCCTTGAAGTTTCTTAGAGTCCTTTTTTAGGAAGCAAAAGATTTAATATGAGGGAGAGTCATTATAACAGAATAAAACAGAGTTGGAGGGGACTTTGGAGATCTTCTAGTCCAACTCCCTGCACAAGCAGGAGACCGTCTTGTCACTAATGCACACAAGCAGATTGATCCCCTAGGATAGAGTTGCCTCTTGATTTGCCCTCCATATTCCATTTCCTCTGTCACTTCCCAACTGTTTTCAGCACCTTGCCTCTGATGGGGAAAACAGAAGGAGCTTCACTGAACTAAATAAGGCAAGGTGACAGAGACATAGATGGAAGACAGTGGGAGAAGAAAGTAATAAATTTAAAAGATTTTTTCCCCCTTTCTCAATCAGAAAACAATGCAGAGCATACATTGTAATGGGTCTAAATCAGTGGTGGATTGTCCCTGGTTCAGACCGGTTCACAAGAACCGGTAGTAAAACTGGCGGGAGGCTCTGCCCACCGCCCCGGATGTCATCATAGGTGATCTGCGTATGTGCAGAAGCTTCTGAGCATGTGCCGAATCTCGGCAAGTGTGCAAGCAAAGCAAACACACAAGTGCAATCCCGTTGCGAACCGGTAGTAAAGGTAAGTAGAACCCACCCCTTATCCAAATGTGAGAGGCTGAATAATTTCGGTTCAAAATCTATTGGTCTTTCCAGACAATGGTCTGGATTCAGAATTTGTCAAAGTTGTGCCACTAAAACCAGTGAAATCTGGTTAGATTCAGTCCTGCTGGACAATGGGACAAATCTGTTTCAAGGTCTGCCCTAAACACAGCCAAGTCTGCTTTTACCCCTGAATTTAAAAAGCAAACAGGAGACTATTAAGCACCTCAGCAGTGGCTGAAACACTTAATGGAGCGTCTATAACAAGAGGCAATTCACATCCAAAGAGCTATGGATTCCGTGCAAAAAAAGACAAATAGGCAGCTTTAGTGATTGGCTTGGTAGCTTCCTAGAGACCTTTGTGTGGCATGCATGTAGGTCACAAAGGTGGAGGAGCAGGTGAACTTTGATAGGTGGATAAGGGAGGCAGGTCATCTCCTTGGGAATTCTAATGGCTTTATGACTTCATCCCCGAAGGCTGAAGGGTCAGTTACTGTCAGTTATCAGTTATCAGAGTGAAGATGCCTTCCTAGAGTTAAGTTGCTCTTCAGTGGGGCTCTTAGACTCTGGGGAAACTTCCCTCCTTTTGTGGCCAACTCTCAGAGGGGTAAGTGAGGGTCAGAGTTTGGGTGAGTTTAGGGTGGGGGTGAGGGCAAGAAGGTGAGGAAGAGGATGATGGTGAGGGTGAAAGTTGAGGGAGAGGCTGAGAGGAAGGGAGAGGTTGAGTCAGGGAAGGGATCAGGGGAAGAGGGGCAGGGAGGGGAAGGGGTATGGGGAAGGGGAGAGAGAAGAAAAAGTAAAAAGAGGAGGGGCAGGGGAGGGGGAAGGAAGGAAGGTGGGAAAGGGGAGGATGAGAGGGGCAAAAATATTTTTTAATGCCTTTCTGGAAAAGCTTTAGGCTTCCCAGAAGCTGTCCGACTCAGGCTTAAATTTACCTCCCCCATTTCAGAGGCTGTAGCATCTTCATATGGCTTGAATGGGAACGGCTGATCTCCAAACCTGGGTTAACAAAACATACTTGCTGTGCCCCACAAACCAGGCCTACATTGTGGCTTCTGGGAAGCTCCCTCTCAGCCTCACCCACCTCATACGGTTGTTGTGGTAGGGAAACTAGCAGAAGGCGGGCTTGAGCCCCAGAGCAAAGGCAGGTGCAAGCCAGCAAAAGAAGCGCCCACCAGCAAATCCTGCTGCCTTGAGTGAAGCCCCTCACTCCACTTGCTCCGCCGCGCTCCACTGCCCTCCTCACCCCCCCACCCAGCCATGTATATTATAGATAGACTCATTCCTATAAGCAGCAATTACTTGTGCTTTGGCTATGTTCCATTTCATCAAACCAAGATTTAGACCAGGGCTTGGGTAGCTGGAATATGAGGGATGACTAGGCTGTGTTTTTGAGCCAATGAATCTCTGATACAATGAATTTATTTCAAGGGCAATGTGGTTTATACATTTAGATGGTCTCAAATCAACAGTCAAGGAGCAACAAAAATTGAGATGGGATCATAGCCAGTTTATTTGCCCATATAGGTCTAAAGGTCCTGCCCATAGAGAGTTAATCATAGGGTAGCAAGAAGCAACAACTTGTACTTTTAAAAAATGACTCCCTTAAGTGGAATTAACATAATTGTTCCTAGTCGGCGAATTTGTTGGAATGTACCAAATGCCAGTATCCTGTCTTGAACAGCAGTATTGCATTCTTTGATAAAAATATATTACTATATTGTACTAAATATTATTTTAATGACTATGCACAGACAATAAGTCAAGAACACACATTGAAAAAAACTGTGAACTTTGGCTTAATTCTTAGAAAATGATAATGAGACAATGAATCACAACTTCTCTCTTACAATGTAATTCTAGAGGAAGAAAGCCAGGAAATTGGAAATGTCATGTCTTGTACTCTTTTGTCTTTTAAAAAAAAAACTTAGGGATGTTGGAGGCGAGAGGGAGAGACAGGAGAAGGGGGAGATGGAGGAAAGGAAGGAGGAGGAGGAGGGAGGAGGAGGAGTGGAAGGGGGAAAAGGAGAAGTAGGAGAAGTAGTAGTGGAAGAAGACGTAGTAGTAGTGGAAGAGGAAGAGGAAGAGGAAGAGGAAGGGAGAAGGAGGAGGCATTTCACCCACATTTTGCAACAGCTGCATTCACTGTTAATAGGCTCCTAGGCACACACCTATCACCAAAGGATATTGTAGGCAAAACAGAGGCGGCTGGAGCAATTACATAATCCGCTTAAGTTCCTGAAAGAAACCCTAAAGGTGCTTTTTCAAAAGGCAAGTGGACTTCATTTTTCCTTGAAGACGTTTCACTTCTCATCCAGGAAGCTTCTTCAGTTCTGACTGAACTGAACCGCTACTGCGGTTTCAAGGACTTGCATGGGTGCAATGAGTAGTGAACGTGCAATTGTTTCCTGTACTGCAGTTGCGTCAAACTGTCACTTCTGTTTCTGTTGCATAGCTGTTCTTTTTATATGTCAGTTAATTTTAATGTTCTGGATAGAGAGAAGTTCTATAGAACAGTAAGTCGGATCAACCAATCAGCACACAGGGTGCACACCTCCCTAGAAGGCACAGTTGAGATTTGGGAGGTGTGCACATTGACCTGTCTGAGTCACATGCAACTTCCACTTACCCATCCATCCCTGGGATGACAGCTATGGGCTGTTGTGAGCAACACTAAATCAGCCTTAACAGGAAAAAGGGAGAGACGATTTCCTGGGGTGGAGGGTGGGATATATTCCCCTGGCAGAAAATATCCTGGCAAAACTGGGACTTCTGGCCATCAAAGTGTGTTGGAAAGCAGCAAGATTTACACTGCCCACACTCTGGTCTTCAAAATCCAAGACTAATATAGACTTTTCCAGATGTCAACTAAACCAGAGGTGAAATGCTACCGGTTCGCTCCATTTCGGGTGAACCGGTAGTGATAAAAACTACCGTTTCGGGTGAATAGGTAGTAACAAAAAGCTACTGGTTTGGTTGAACCGGTAGTTTAAAAAGCTACCGGTTCGGGCGAACTGGTAGTTAAAAAAAGCTACTGGTTCCTCCGAACCGGTATTTCCGATGATCAGCTGTGCGGCTCGGTTTAGCTTTGCTGGAAAACAGAAAATCCTGCTTTCTAGCGAAGCTAAATTGTGCGGCACACCTGATCCCCCCATCGCTGTTCTACTTATTTGCCAAGCATCCTTTTGGTGCGTACTGTGCATGCACATGCAGCACATTTGTTGTGCATTGTGCATGTGCGTGCACAGCACATGCTTGCTACACAGCACGCATGTGCAGCCAGCGAACTAGTAGCAAACCGGTTCAGATTTCACTACTGCACTAAACCTAATTTGGATGAGACAAACCATACTCAACGAGTAGTCCTTAACAGTACTACATCTACATGGAGGAGGAAAGTAAGCAGTGGGGTACCACAAGGTTCCATTTTAGGCCCAGTACTCTTCAATATCGTCATGACTTATATGAAAAAAATAAAAGGAGAACTCATCAAATTTGCAGATGATACTAAGCTGGAAGGAATAGCCAACACCTCAGAAGACAAGCTCAGGATCCAAAAAGATCTTGATAGCCTTGAACAATGGGATCTATTCAACAAAATGAAATTTCATCTGGAGAAAAGCAAGATTTTACAACTGGGCAGGAAAAGCCAACAGTACAAGTACAGATTAGGCGAAACCTGGCTCAAAAACAGTAACTCTGAGAGGGCCCTTAGGGTCGTAGTGGACGATCACTTAAACATGAGTCAGCAGCGTACAGCAGCAGCCAAAAAAGCTAACACAATCCTTGGTTGTATAAACAGAGGCATAGAATCAAAATCACGTGTAGCCTTAGTAAGGCCACACCTGGAATACTGTATCCAGGTTTGGTCACCACGTTACAAAAAAGATGTTGAGACTTTGGAAAATATGCAAAGAAGAGCAACTAAGATGATTAAAGGCCTGGAGACTAAAACATATGAAGAACGGTTGAAGGATTTGGGTATGGCTAGTTTAGAGAAAAGAAGGACTGGGCAGACATGATAGCAGTATTTCAGTGTTTGAGCGGCTGCCACAAAGAGGAGGGAGTCAACTTATTCTCCAAAGCACCAGAGGGCAGGACAATAAACAATGGATGGAAACTACTCAAGGAGAGAAGCAACCTGGAATTAAGGAGAAACTTTCTGAGAGTGAGAACAATTAACCAGTGGAACAAGTTGCCTTCAGATGTTGTGGGTGCTTCATCACTGGAGGTTTTTAAGATGAGACTGGATAGGGTCTCTTGCTTGAGCCGGGGGCTGGACTAGAGGACCAAGGTCCCTTCCAGCTCTGTTCTGATTGAGATTGATTGAGACGGTCTTAATTTATAATCTGAAACTTTTGCCTGAATGAAAATCTTGAGGTCAGTTTTCTGACCGTAAGGCTATAAAAGTTGATACGGAAAAAAAAAAAAAAACATGTTGCTGATATTCTCATCCTGAGATCCCCAACATTAGTTGCTTAGGTGCACCATACAATCGGAGCTTTCATCCCAACTCCATAAAAATATTCAGTGATTCTCTTAACAAGGGTGGGTCAAGAAAGGTTGTAATATGATGCAAAATTCACTTAACAACTTTCTCACTTAGCAAGAGAAATTTTTGGGCTCAATTGTTTTTTTTTTTTAATTGAAAAAGTTTTACAATTACATTTTCTCCCCAATTTCCCCCCTCCCTCCCTAACCTCCCTAACCCTCCCTAGCCCTCCCTAACCCTCCCCTCCCCCCTGACTTCCTCAGAATATAATCCAAATCAAAATCCCCTTTTTATAAAACTTGAACCCATCCACCCCCTATATATTTTTCACATCTTCACAAAATTCTATTATTCTATCCCTATATAATACTTTCAATTAAAAGCTATCTGGTATTTCCTAGTTTGATATTTATTCTGCACATAATCTATCCACTTTTTCCACTCCCATACATAAATCTCTTGTGAGCGATCTTTTAAGTATGCTGAAATCTTCGCCATCTCTGCAAAACTGGCCATCTTCAAAGTCCATTCTTCAATAGTAGGCATAGCTTCATTTTTCCAATATTGACCTATCAATAATTTCGCTGCTGTTATCATATACAATATCAACTTTGTTTCACCCAATGTAAAACCCTTAACTATACCCAGCAAAAACAATTGTGGAGAAAACTGAATTTTTTTCTTCAAAACATTCTGCATAACCCACCAAGGCTCAATTGTGATCAAGGACTACCTGTAATGATGACACTCTCAGTCTTTGATTCCAGTCTGTTATATATGTTGATTGAACACCAACACTTGCCAAATTAGGGTCTGAGTGGTCTCAAAGGTGTTTTTTCAGAAGGCAACTGGACTATTTCCCTCCTTCTCCCTTTCTTTTCCCTTGAGGAAGAAGATGACATTTCGCTTCTCCTCCAAGAAGCTTCATCAGTTCTGGCTGGATGGTAGATGGAGAGGAGGGAGATGGAAAAATTCGTTCTGAATTGGAGATGGTAGAACAGGGGTGTCAAACTCGCAGCATCACATTGTTGTCACGTCACATATTGCAACTTTCCCCCCCTTTGCGAAACTGGGGATGGGCGTGGCCAGCATGCGACGCATCTGGTCCGCAGGCCTCAAGTTTGACATCGCTGTGGTAGAAGAATTTTATTTCTTTGCAGTCACCTGGTCGTTAGCACTCTCTCTGAGAGGCGTTGAGTCCACTTGGAGGTTTATCTATGCCCTCAGGGTCACCTGAATCAGTGTGCAAATGGGTGTGGAATCTTCTTGGAGTTGCTGAAAGGACTGTGTTGTAGATAGGTGATAGCTGATGTCTTATCTCTCACTAAATGTGACCCAGGGTCCGTAAGATGCCCAGATCTGCTCTAGTCTGAAGAATTTCTCAAGGCAACCACCCAGAGTTACTGGGAGTTAAGAGGTATATAAATTTAATTACATTATTTGTATTATGTTTTTCTCTTGAATTTATCCGAGAATTAATCATATATACGGTATATTCTTATTACCTTCTTTTTCTAGTTCATTAGGCTTGTGGTAACATTTTAACCAGTGGTGGGATTCAAGTAATTTAACAACCGGTTCTCTCCCTAGTGATTTCTTCCAACAACCAGTTTGCCAAACTGCACAGAAAGTTAACAGTCGGTTCTCCCGAAGTGGTGCGAACTGGCTGATTCCCAATACTGATTTTAACTATGTAAACAAACTGATGTTTTTACCAAGCACTCCCAAATAGTACTCAGAAAATAACTTTGTTTTTCCTCATTCTCAAGAAAGCGCCTTCCAAATTTCCCTCTTCAGATGATTTATAATAAACAGCTTGCCACTATTTTCCCAAGAACTTGCAAAACACTGCAGTAATGAAATAAGCATAGAAAACACATCAGGAAACATATCTATATTTTTAAAAGCGGAAATCATACGTAAACATTTTGTAGTACACTTTTTTTTTTTACATTTACTCTCTTTGCAAACAGGGTACCTTACAGTTCTGATCTGGGAAGTTTAAAACAAATCAAATTGGGATTTAGGAAAAGACAGCACAGAAAATAGTACGATACAGTGAAAACAGAGCTGATTTTAAAATAATAGCAAGCAAGTAGATACAGCAGCAGTTGTACATAAGGCTAAGAACTATTGAGTAGTGTACTTGAAGGCTCCATTCTAGGTCCTAAATAGATAGATGATGGATGGATCGATGGATTGATTGATGATAGATGATGGGGAGGGGGGGAGGGAGGGAGAGAGAGGAATGATGGATGGACAGACAGACAGATAACAGACCAATGATAGATAGATAGATAGATAGATAGATAAATAGATAGATAGATAGATAGATAGATGAGAGAGAGAGAGAGAGAGAGAGAGACAGACAGACAGACAGACAGATAGATAGACAGACAGACAGACAGACAAACAGGCAGACAGGCAGACAGATAGGAGATAGATAGTAGATGATAAGAGAGAGTGAGATGGGTCCAGTGGTGGGTTGCCCCCGGTTTGCACCGATTCTATAGAACCGGTAGTAAAACCAGTGGGAGGCTCCGCCCACTGACCCCAACGTCATCAGAACGCTTCTGCGCATGCACAGATGAGCATGCGAGCGAGTGAAGTGAGCACGCATGGGTGGCCCCATTGCGAACCGGTAGTAAAGGTAAGTAGAACCCACCACTGGATGGGTCATGTATAAATATGATAGATGATCATAGATAAATTAGATAGATAGATAGATAGATAGATAGATAGATAGATAGATAGATAGATAGATAGATAGATAGATAGATAAGACAGAGAGACAGTAGATAGATGGTAGATGATGAGAGAGAGATAATGGTGGTTGGTAAGAAAAAAATATGCTGATGGCACAAAGATAATAAGGATTTTCACAAGGTCGAATAAGTCAATATAAAAGTGGATTACTCAAGATCTAAGCAATATGGAGTGGCGATATTGTGTTTATCCTGCATAGGGTTAGGATTAGGGTTAGGCAGTGGTGGAATTCATTTTTTTTTACTGCCGATTCTGTAGGCATGGCTTGGTGGGTGTGGTGTGGTGTGGTTTGGTGGGTGTGGCTTGGTGGATGTGGCAGGGGAAGGATACTGCAAAATCCTCATTCCCTCCCCACTCCTGGGGGAAGGATATTGCAAAATCTCCATTCCCACCCCACTCTGGGGCCAGTCAGAGGTTCTCCGAACTACTCAAAATTTCTGCTACCTGTTCTCCAGAACCTGTCAGAACCTGCTGAATTTCACCTCTGGGTTTAGGTAACCCTAAACGTAGTAGCTAGTTTGAAGTATTAGAGAGGATTGCTAGTGTTGAAGGAAACTTGAATTCCGCCTTCTAGTCAGGAGAATGGAATTGGGAAGACATCTTCTTATCCTTCAACCCAGAAAGAAAAATTTTGGTGGTGGTTTAGATCAGTTGTCATGCTGTGGACACCATGGAAGCATCTGCTTGACTGTAGTAAAAAAACAAAACAAAACAGGATGCTAAACCTTCACATTTCCTGCATTCTGGAAATGTGAAGGTCTAGCATCCTGTTTTTTTATATATACATTTATGTTGTTCTTAAAAGTCTTTTTATCTTTTTAAATTTAAATTAATAATTTTCCCCTTTTGTAGTTCCTGCATTTTTGACACTAGACCAGACGAAACCTTCACATGGTCCAACCTTCCTTCTTTCCTTCCTACCAGCCGTTCTGTGTTTGAGTGTGGGTAGATAGATGGATGGGTCGGTGGGTGTGTGGAGGGGGAAATCTCCCAAAGGGTGAGGAAGGAGATGACGTCTTCGTCAGGCTTTTTCTTCCCATTCTCACTTCCACCAACATCTTTGTTATTTAAGAACAATACATGCAGAGAAATGAGGACAATTGAAGACTATCAGAAAATGTGTATCCCCCACACATACATATGCTCTATATAGCAACGGGCTTCAGCAATAATTCCTGAAGACTAAAGAGAGAGTTTCATTGACTTTTTTTCTTTTTTTAAATTGTGATTAATTAAGCTTGATGCCTCTTGTAAGCCTCTTTGTAAGATTTGTAGTTTGGAAAAATGGATGGTAAGAAAAATATGTTTCCTTTTCTTAAGGCAAATCTTCTCTTTAAAATTACTTTTGAGTTTATTGGAAAGAAATGGACCTCTTGGTTGCTTAATTGCAGTGGCTAAGACGCTGAGCTTGTCGATCGAAAGGTCGGCAGTTCAGCGGTTCGAATCCCTAGTGCCACGTAATGGAGTGAGCTCCCGTTACTTGTCCCAGCTTCTGCCAACCTAGCAATTTGAAAGCATGTAAAAAAATGCAAGTAGAAAAATAGGGACCACTTTGGTGGGAAGGTAACAGCGCTCTGTGTGCCTTTGGTGTTTAGTCATGCTGGCCACATGACCATGGAGACGTCTTTGGACAGCGCTGGCTCTTCGGCTTTGAAATGGAGATGAGCACCGGACCTAGAGCCGGAAACGACCAGCACGCATCTGCAGGGGAACCTTTATTTTATAGCACATAAAAGAACCGGTTTGGTGCAGTGGTTATGGGTTCATGCTAGAAGCCTGGAGACTGTGAGTTCTACTTCCACCTTAGTCCCAAACCCAGCAGGGTAATCTTAGGTTAATCGCTCTCTTTCAGGCCTATGAAGGAGGCAGGGATAAACCACTTCTGAAAAATCTTTCCAAGAAAACTAGTCCAGTCAGATTCTAGGCATCAAAATTGAGTCATAAATACACACACACACACACACACACACACACACACACACACACACACACTGGCTTCCCACACTAAGTAAATTGCAAAATAAATGAAACACTCCAATTTCCTTCAAATTCCATGTATGTCAAGGTCTGTTGGAGGATTTATTCTAGAGGAATGAAGAGCATTTCATTTTTCTACACTCTATTCACACTCGCGTTAAAAGTTCTACAGTTATGAACTCTTTTTAAGTTTTTAAGTTTTTTTCTTGGACCAATGTTTCTTAGCTTTGACAGGCTGACAAGATGTGTGGCTTGCGAAACACTGTGTTGGACAATTATTGCTTCCATTAAAGCATACAGCCTGGAATTATCTTCTCCATCCAGTTCTCTTAGGAGAATAGTTTTTGAGGAAGTGCAGGAGGAACTTACAGATCTAAGATAGTACTTTGAACTAAAGATATTACTTTGGAAAGTTTAATCCTTGTGTCATTCTTTTATCTGGTGAAATAATGTTTTTTAAAAATATAATCTAATGTAACTTTCCACAATCTTGTGTCTTTCAGATCTGAGTGGACTGCAGTTACATCCACCAAGTATTTTTTTTTACACATTTTTAAAAATCTTTTTTAATATTGTTAGCCTACCAGAATCATGTACTGAGAAAGGTGGCCATATCACCAAATATCATCGACATCAGCCATTCGATTGTGTTCAACCTTCGGCCACTCTATGAATCAGCAGTCTCAAGCCCATCTGTCTCACACCGCCTCCTTCAGATCCGCCATGATCATCCTGGCATCATTCTTTATAGTATCCAGCTAATGGGTACTACGGTGGCCCCTTCTCATTTTTCCACTGATCAATCCCAGCATGATTGACTTTTCGAGTGAGTCAGCTCACTTGACATGAAGTATGATAGCTTCTTTTTGGTGATCTTGGCTTCAAGTGACATTTTTGATGATGTTCAGTCTAGGACTTTTTTTTATTATTATTTTTGAAGTCCATGAGATGTGTAATGGTTACCTCCAGCACCACAGTTCAAAGGCATCCACCCTTCTCCTATCTGCCTTTTTCAGAGTCCATGTTTCACAGCCATAAGTAGCAGTTGCAAAAATTATTGCGTTAACTAATCTGCATTTGATCGTGAGGCTAATGCCTTTACGCTTCCAGGTGTTATTCCAGATTTTGAAGTTCTTCCAAGTGCTATACACCTTCTGATCTTAGGGCTGCAGTCACCACTTTGGTCAACTTTAGAACCAGGAAGTTGAATTCCTTTACTGTTTTGATGGTCTCATTGTCCAACTGCACTCTGACCCATGTGTTCTCTGCAATTGTTATTATCTTTCTTTTCTTGATGTTGAAGCACAGTCCAAATTTTTCACATTGATCTTTGATTCTCAAGATTAACCACCAAGATCCTCCTTGCTTTCCCTGAGCAATGTCATATCATCTGCATATCGGAGGTTGTTGATAAGCCCATCGCTAGCAGAAAGCTAATTTGGCATATTTTTATGTTTTGAGTTTCAAAACGAGGGGTGTAAATCAATTCTGCTAAATTATTTCCAAACATTGCTGCTTATTTTTATCATGAAGGGCAAAATAAAACATCTTATTTAAGGCTGTCTGAAGCCAGAAGGGAAAAAAAATTATCATTTTCAACTGGAATGGCCTCAACTAGCTTCTTTGCAAAAAAAAAAAAAAAACCCCAGAAAGAAACAAAAAAAAAAAATCACGAGAAGACAGAAAGAACAAGAAGTTACAACTTCCTGACTGATATCAGTGATGTAATTGTTTGCTTTAATTTTTTCCTTAAAAAAAGGAAATACCAGTATATGCTTTTGTAAATAAAAGTTACTTAAGCTAACTATTACGCCAGGATGAAAAAAGCTTGTATTTATATTTGTGTGTGTGTATAGGATACAAGTAAATGAGCATATAGGATTTTTTTTAAAAGTTGCATTAGTAAGAATATAATTGCTGATTAAAAGAAGTAATTATTCCTTTTTATGGCATGTTATTTTTGAGTTCTGAGTCTTATTCTAAGCAAAATACAAAGAAGTTGAAATGAATTCAGACTCATCCTTAAGCAAATATGCTTAATCTTGAAAAGAGAAGATAAGGAGGAACTTTCCCAGAATTATTTGTGTTGGCCAGTGAAATCCATTAGAGTCTTGGTTTATTTATTTATTCATTTATTTTATTTAATTTATATACCGCCCTTCTCCCAAAGGACTCAGGGTGGTGAACAGCCATAATAAAAACAATGTACAAATAGAATTTAAAAGCAGATTAAAATAATTAAATCATAGGCCGAATTTAAAACTCTCATTTTAAAACCAATTTTAAAACCCCATTAAAACCAAATTAAAATCATTTATCCCATCAGAGCAGCTTGCTGGAATAACAGGGTCTTCACTGCACGACGGAAGGCGCGGAGGTCGGGGTTCCTTCATATGTCCGGGGGTAATTCATTCCAGAGGGCAGGGGCCCCCACAGAGAACACCCACATAAAGGGAATAGAAAAGATCATGTCAACATTTTGTGGCCTTGTTTCTATCTATTCTATCTATCTATTACCCTTTGATACCAAGCCTTGGAAATTCTGAAGAGTTATCCAAGTGAACTAACAGCCCACAGTTGTAGGCTGATCCTGATAAATTGAAATGGCCAGGTGACAGGCTTTTAGAGATTTTAATGCATCTTGCTTTGCATAGAGATACCTTCACTTTGATGAAGCAGGAACATGGAGTTTGTGACGTAATTCTATTCCTTGAGTGGAAGTTGTATCAAGCTGTCTTCTCCCACTGCAATTGCCTGCCAACTGCATACCATAATTTACCAGTGACTCATTCTGTAGGCTTAGACGTTTCCTGCAGTGCACACCAGTTCTGCAGAAACATATTGCCTAGAGCAGAGATGCCTAACCTTTTTGTTGTCAAATTGAGAACTGTGGGAAATTAGGCTGAAGGATGCCAACCTTTACTTCTTTGGAAATTCATTGTACTTTTAGAATAACAAGGCTGAATGTAGTTTGCTTCTTCAGTTCTTTTTCTGGGTGACTCAGCCTGTAGGGTAATTGAGGACTGCCAGATTTTGGGATCCCTATCTTGCATTGTGTAGTCCAGCACCAATAGGCTTACTGTTGTTGTTCACCAGAGATCTTCAAACCAAAATGAGACAAATGTTATTGGCTGGATATGCTTTAAATCTGGATTTCCACCATCAAGCAGGAGGACCATAGGACTCAAGGAACCATAGAAAACCTACAGCGATATGATTTTAAGATAACATTATGGATCACTATTTGGTGGGCCTATGTGAGATGGCTATGCTTTACATCAGTGATGGCTTTTGTGTAGGAACAATACAGGTAGGATACAGATCTTCTACTCCAACCCCCTTGGGCAAGGGGTTGGACAAAAAGACCTCCAAGATCCCTTCCAACTCTATTATTCTCTATTCTGTAGGTCTCCTTATTGAGGTTAGACTATGTAGGTTATATTAATATGATTCTTTGGATCATGGCAGTTCTCAGTTCCATTATTAGTAATAGGTTTCTGAGTATGATGACTTGCCCGGCTAGATATTAGTCAAGACAAAATGAAGAAACATGTCCTTAATTTTAGAAGTAAAGAGAGGCTTGTTTTAGGAAGTACCTTCAAAGGTTTATTTTGCATGAATCTTCATTGACACGAAGTATACCTTCATTTTCACTTCACAGAAGCTAGGGGGAGGAGCTGGTACCAGGCTGTGAGGGGGGAGTCTGAGAGTGAGTACAGAGAAAAAGCAGAGAACAGCAACAAAGATGATTAGGAGACTCAAGGATAAAACATATGAAGAATGGTTGCAGGAACTGGGTATGTCTTGTTTAATGAAAAGAAAGACCAGGGGAGACATGATAGCAGTGTTCCAATATCTCAAAGAAGTGGGAGTCAAACTATTCTCCAAAGAACCTGAAGGTAGAACAGGAAGCAATGGGTGGAAACTAATCGAGGAGAGAAGCAACTTAGAACTAAGGAGAAATTTCCTGACAGAACAATTAATAAGTGGAACAACTTGCCTGCAAAAGTTGTGAATGCTCCAACATTGGAAATTTTAAAGAAGATGTTGGATAACCATTTGTCTGAAGTGGTGTAGGGTTTCCTGCCTGGGCAGGGGATTGGACTAGAAGACCTCCAAGATCCTTTCCAACTCAGTTATTCTATTCTATTCTAACCTTTGTACAGCTGAACATTTCAACAACTCTTGAGCCTAATTTAGAAATGTAGAGTGACTACATTTTTATAGAGTTCTGCTTGATTGGGCAAATAGCTTATCTAGACCAGAATTCAGTGTCCCACCTTCAAGAAGCTCAGACGTGGCCTTCTAAAATTGGTGCTCCTTACAATTAGCACTTAAAATATGCTACTTGTGATTCCAAAGATAGAAAAGAGATACTAATCTTCCATGACGTTTTCTCTTCTCTCTTTTAAACTGTTTAGACAGTGGCCATCTGGCCACTTCTACAATCACTACAAACAGTAAGCTCTTCACTCTTCGGTTTTAAATCTGCTCACATTTGACTTTCCCAGAAGACACAAGTTCTAAAATTCTCCAGTTATAATTTTCCACATTATTTATGATTATGTATACTTTTTAATCATGTTTTCCCCTACCTGTGTTCATGCTAAATTAAACAAAACTTTAATTGGTGTGCCCCAGTGGTGGGTTTAAAAATTTTTTTACTACTGGTTTTGTGGGTGTGGCTTGGTGGGTGTGGCATGGCTTGGTGGGCATGGCTTGGTGGGTGTGGCAGGGGAAGGATACTGTAAAATCTCCATTCCCACCCCACTCCAGGGGAAGGATACTGTAAAATCTCCATTCCCACCCCACTCCAGGGGAAGGATACTGCAAAATCTCCATTCCCTCTCCACTCCAGGGGAAGGATACTGTAAAATCTCCATTGCGGGCAGGCGAGGAGTGGCTGGGAGGGGAGGGGCAAGTCGAGGCCGGTGAGGCATCCCTTGATGTGAGTGACATTGAGTTGGCCATGTCCACATGGCCAGTCACATGACCACCTAGCCACGCCCACCCAGTTGGTCATTAGGCAGATCATATTAGTGGTCCGCGGGATTTAAAATTATGAATTTAGTGGTCTTTGAGGTCCAAAAGGTTGGTGACCGCTGTCCTACACCATCTAGCAACAGAACTCACCACATGGTACCTGGGGAGATTGCATCATCCAGCAAGGCTCAGCCAAGCTTGGGACTCAGGACAGCCTACAGAGTTGCCCCTGCCTGCAGAGATGAGATTCATTTACCTTCCCTACCTGTTTGCAAATGTGAGATTGTGCACACGCAGCATGTTTGCACATGCACACAGGTTCTGTGCATACGCAGTGCTCGCGCATTAGATCTGGGCAGGTGGGCGGACCCTCCCGCAGTCGCCGCTACCAGTTCACTCGAACCAGAGACAACTGGCTGAATCCCACCACTGCCTGCATGGCCCCATGGGAGTCTGACAACCAATCAGAATACAAGCTCAAATTCAAAGCCCAACAGAGGACATAAAACCAAGGCACTCTCAGCATCTCTGCCATTTTTTCTGTTCAGGAACTCAAGCCATGTGATCCTGTTCATCAATAAACTTTGTTTCCAAGCAACTTTAATGAATCCAGTGTCTTTTTCCCCACTTGGAACTGAACCCAGAAGGATATTTCTTCCAACAGTAGGAAGGCTATAATTGTACTTTGTTGAGTTTGGCTAAATCATGCAAGGCTGCTTGTATTTTATCTTCCCTTCTCTTATACCCTATTTTCCAGAGAACTAGGTCTGTTTAATGAGACTGAAATAGGATTATTTGGCTCTGGTCATTTGTGCCTGAAGTGAGAACTATGGATTGATTTATTCAATAATCCATTTGTTTGTTTTCTTGACTGCCCATGGTATTTTCAGGAGTCTTCAACATCAAAATTCAAAGCCATCAATACTCTTCTTATCCTGCTTCTTCAAAGTCCAACTTTTGTTTCCACAAGTTTCACAGGGAATACCACGGTTTCCATAATTCTGATCGTTGAAAGTCTTGTCTCATCTTGTGTCAAAAATGTAGAAACTAGAAAGGAGAAAAGAATAATTTAAATTTTTAAAAAGTTAAATATTTAATATAAAATAAATTTATATAGCCCCAATGCTAAGCCACATTGATAGGCAAGTATATTTCCAATGAGCAAGTCATTCTGTTTGCATGTCGGTCCCAGAGGCCACTGTAAAAAATGAATAGTTTTTGAATAATGCCACCTTTGCAGTAAATATCTTTGCCGTCTGGGAAAAACCCCCATTTATCCATGTGGTCTTTAATCCTAGCCAAACAAGCATGCAGCCTATTTAAATATTTTCCAAACTGTCCACTCCTCCTCTGAATCTTCAGGCAACTCCTCAGGAGATTCTATCCAATTATGAAGATGTTTTAACTGGAAGTTTCCATCTTTTTAATCATCCTGTTTGAGGTGTAGAAACAATGTTCTTGCAGCAATCTTAAAAGCTCCTGCTTGATTTCAATCTTTTCGTAGGGGCTACTTGGCCAAATAATGGGTGTGCCGGATTATGAAGCACCTTTCCATATTCTAAGTCTTGTGCCATACTCCTTCTAACACCTGATGGGACTATTCCCACCATGAAATATAGTTTGTCAAATAGGATGGAGTGCAAACATCCAATACAGATGCAGCATGTATCACTACATACCCTATCCACCTGCGTAGAGTGTACACACTGCTCTCCAATGGAATAAATGTACTGTCTGGCCGAGTAACACAATGCAAGGGCAGCCATTCAAAGAGTAATGGTGTAAGCACCCCAAATTGTTACAGCCAGCTGTCTGAGGAAATTATTACAGGTGGAGAGCTTTTGTTTTAAATTGCAACATGATGTCTTTTAAAGGTTAATATTTGGTCCAGGGTAACCCCAAGGTGACATGGCATCTCACAATGCATCAGACTCGCTCCATCCGAGATAATGTCGAGCCTACATCTGGCCTGCCTGTTTTTGAGATGGAATGCACAGACATTAGTTTTTGGTGGATTAGGTTTTAGTCCAGTCTCATTACAGTATTTCAACATACTGAATTATTAAGAGGCAGATTAAGCTTGTCTTCCAACTCCGGTCCATCCAGACCTCCTGGTAGTTTGGATTTCAGCGCAATCCACGGAGCCCCGTGGGACCCATTGTACCGCTGCGACGTCAGCCATGCCCTCCTCAGGTTGACCAATTCTAACACATTTGAGGGCAAATTAAATTAGCCATGTAAGATTTTTTTCAATTCAATTCGCCTCACAATTATTGGAAAGTCACTATCCTTTGAAATTTATCCAAGACTAAGTCTGCTTAGTTCCAGTAAGAACAGTGTTTGGGCTTCATTTTCTGGATTGGCATTAATGAGAACACAGGGAAGGAGCTTTAATTTGACAAAAACCAGGATATGAACAACTTTTTTTACACGTTCTATTGCGTATTTAAACTTTATTTTTCCCAACATTCTGAAGCCTGCGTTGGGACTTGGGGTCCCTGAACACTTTAGCAATGAAAAACATCTGCATAAAATGGAAACAAAGGAATACTTTAAAATGAAGCATCACCCATGTTTGTCCAGATATGCAAATCACACTTTAATATAAATTGATCACACGAGGGGAAAAAAAAAAACCCTCATACAATTGCAATCATTCTGTTTCCTTAGGAAGTGTGTCATTACAATAGTATGAGTTACTGGAAAGGGCAACAAAATAAATGTTTTCATATTGCCCAACCACATATTTAAACTGAGATGGGCCAAGAGAAGAATAGTTTGACAGTATTTCTAAAGGCGAGTTTTAGACCGATAACCACTTCCAGCGAAAACATGACACAGTTATGGAACACGAGACGGTAAAATTGATACTTGTGTAAGTGTATACTTCTGACAAAAATCATTTACAAATATGTACAGTTCTAAATGACTACCAGTAGTCATGATCAGCAAATTTGTTGCCATTTTGAGAATAAAATTTAGAATAATAGCTTACTTAGTGTAGATGGCAGAAGTAGCAGAGGTGACAAAAGTAACTTGTTTGAATAGAGAAAAACCAGCATGGATGTTTATCAATGACTGGAAACCCCTTATGGAATTTTTGTTCAAAAAAGGCGTTTTATGAGTTTGAAGTTTGGAAAAGGTAGCTTATAGAAAGAAGAAAATTATGTGTAATGTATAAAAACTGATAAAGAAAGAAAGGAAGGAAGGAAGGAAGGAAGGAAGGAAGGAAGGAAGGAAGGAAGGAAGGAAGGAAGGAAAGGAGGGAGGGAGGGAGGGAGGGAGGGAGAGAGGGGGGAGGAGGAAAATAAGGAAGAAAGGAAAAAAGAAGGAAAGAAGGAAAGAAAAAAGGAAGGGAAAGAGGAAACGGGAGGGAAGGAAGGAAATAAAAAGGGAGGGAAGGAAGGAAGGAAGGAAAGAAAAAGGGAGGGAGGGAGGAAAAAGGGAGGGAAGGAAGGAAAGAAAAAGGAAGGAGGGAGGGGGAGAGGGAGGAGGAGGAAAGTAAGGAAGAAAGGAAAGAAGGGAGGAAAGAAGGAAAGAAAAAAGGGAGGGAGGGAAGGAAATAAAAAGGGAGGGAGGGAAGGAAATAAAAGGGAGGGAGGGAAGAAGGGAAGGAAGGAAGGAAGGAAGGAAAGAAAAAGGGAGGAAGAGAAGGGAGGGAGGGAGGAAAAAGGGAGTGAAGGAAGGAAATAAAAAGGGAGGGAGGGAGGGGGGAGGGAAGGAAGGAAGGAAGGAAGGAAGGAAGGAAGGAAGGAAGGAAGGAAGGAAGGAAGGAAGGATCTGCAGTGGAGATCTGAGTGTTTGATAATAAAGAGCAGAAAAGAAAAAAACTATTAACAGCAACTAAATTAGAGCTTGTGATTTTGGGTAACTAGAGCAGAAGACAGTACAGTGAAATGATCTAAAACTGCCCTCTGCTATTGCAATACTCTAGAATTAAAAAGAAAACTAATGAATTATAGAACTCAATATTTGGATAAAATTCAAAGCCATATTCAGTCATAAGAGTTCCTGGGTCACTTTGGATCACTATTTTTAGGCATGTGTACATATGTGGGTGCCTGGGGGTGCAGATAGTGTGTGTGTGTGTATGTGTACATATACACACAGAAAGAGAAAAAGAGAATTAGTGTTATATAGTGATTTAAGAAGTGCTGTGCTGGACTAGAAGCAGTGAGACCCAGGTTCTAATTCTCCCTTAGGCATGGCTGCTGACTAGGAACTTTGAGTCAATCTTTTCTCTGCCCTAGACTGTGTTGGTGGAAGAAGGTCTTCTGCAGTCACAACATAAGCCTAAAACTGAAAATCAGGCTTGTCAGATGTTACATCTTTTCTATCCTGCTTTACAGAGTAGAGAGTTGGTCTCTGACAGAAAACCACTTGAAGAAACTAGAAGCATTTGAAATGTGGATTTACAGACGACTGTTAGGTATAAACTGGGTTAACAAAATCACAAATGAGGAGGTGATAAGCCACCCGGGAAAGCAAAGGGAAATCATTAAAGCTATTAAAAAACTAAAGTTAGAATATTTTGGACATGTGATGCAACACAGAGAAAAATACGGCATCCTTCACTTAATCCTCCAGGAAACAATTGAAGGCAAATGAGATCCAGGCAGAAGAAGAACCTAAGAACTGGTTTGGACAAAACTCAACAGCACTTTTTAATGCAGCTGTTGACATGATTGTCAATGTCCAATGACGGATATGGTAGAAGAAGAGAAGAGGAAGAGGAAGAGGAAGAGGAAGAGGAAGAAGAAGAAGAAGAAGAAGAAGAAGAAGAAGAAGAAGAAGAAGAAGAAGAAGAAGAAGAAGAAGAAGAAGAAGAAGAAGAAGAGAGGAGGAGGAGAAGGAGAAGGAGAAGGAGAAGGAGAAGGAGAAGGAGAAGGAGAAGGAGAAGGAGAAGGAGAAGGAGAAGGAGAAGGAGAAGGAGAAGGAGAAGAAACATGGAGACTGTTTAGAAAGATGGTTTAATGGAGCGGAACCATCAAGCACATGGTCCTGGTGCAGTTGAACACATGGAATGGAGAGTGAGGGTTATTTATACCCTCTCTTGGGCCTTGCCCCTGAGCTTCCTGTTCCTGTGGCAAGGACATGAATTCTATTAGTTGCTGTCAGATTCCGATGGGGCTATACAGGGGTCTTTTGTCTTGTAGATAGACTGGCCCAGTCCTGTTGGAGCTATTAAGAAAGGTGGGGGCTGCTTTCCATGAGCATGTTTCTCCTTTAGGGAAATATAATATTCTGTCTTTTTAATATTTCCTAAAATATTTCATTCTTCTAAGGGGAGGGGGTAACTTTCTACAATTGAGAAGTGGAAAAATATCTATTTACCAACTTGCACCGAACAAACCTTATCCACGGCTTTCAAATAAGAGATCTTCATGCTGTAATGGGTTGATTCAGACCGATAATCATATATACATACATAAACCCAAATATAGACAGACAGACAGACAGACATACAGTATTATACAGAGCCCATGGCCAAAAGGAATCTAAGTATGATTGCAAATTACATCTTTCTTTGTTGAATGTTTAATACCTTGTCATTTGCTCCATTAAACGGGTATAAGAAATAGCAATTCATCTATTTAGGTTTGAACTTCATCCTGTTTCTGGTTGCTGGAAGAATTTTCATAGACAGCTCCTATATCTGATAAGAAATGAAATTTAGGTAAACTTTAGAGGCTTCAGTCATCTCTTCCAGCTTGCCTTGGGAAGAGACTACTTGGGGGTGATTATACTAGTAAGCACATAGAGCCAGGGGTGGGATTCTACTGGTTTGGACCAGTTCGGGAGAACCGGTAGCTCCAACAATCAGCTGGGAGCGAACCGGCTCGCCCCGATGTTCAGATGGGTCCACTCGCCCACCCGCGCTATTTTCCGACCTTTATCTTCTCAGCTGATTCACGCGGTAGAGCAGATTGCCACCCAAATCAACTGGGTTACTCCTCTGAAGAAACCAGGAAGTGAAGATTTCTTCAAACTGCGCACACACGCACAAATCACACAATCACCGAACCAGTTGTTAAACCGGGAGGAACCCACCACTGCATACAGCTATTATTAAACAGAGTGGTGAAAATACTTTAGGTTATTTGGACTCTTCTGACTTGATCTGACAATGTCCACTTTGAAGAAGAAGAGCAGGAAGTGTCTTAGCTGTAGAAAATGAGCGACTCCTATCTGGAGAAAAATGTGTGTATCTTCATTGCAAATGAAGTGAGGCATGGCTCTTTCTTGATTTATTATACTTTATACAAATGTCTCTCTTTTTTTAATGAGAGAGAGAGAGTGAAAGATCTATTTTTTTGTTTCTAGGTGCCGGAAAGAAATAAAACAGAATTAAAGTATCCGTGTTGTAACAGTATGTGGGAATAACCTTGAGAGATGAGGGGAAGAGATGCTGCCTAGGAATGTCTCAAAGGTGCTTTTTCAGGAGGCAACTGGACTTCCTTGTTTTGTCTTTTGAAGATATTTCACTTCTCATCCAAGAAGCTTCTTCAGCTTTGACAGGATAGTGGGGAATGGAAGGATGAACTATCCTGTCAGAGCTGAAGAAGCTTCTTGGATGAGAAGTGAAAAGTCTTCAAAAGAAAAAACAAGAAAGTCCAGTTGCCTCCTGAAAAAACACTTTTGGGACAACCATAACCTGGATGACTGAGAATCTCTACAGACTGCCTAGGAATGATCACATAAAAGCAGACAAGGTGAGCCCACAACTGCATAATGGACAGAGAAAGAAACTTAGAAAGGATGTGCCCTAACTCATCAAACTGTAAAATGAGGGTAGGAGATTTGTACTTTCATACTTTACAATAAAGTAGAATTAGTTGGTCTGATATGCTTCCTGTCTGGTCTAATTGGGAAGGGTAACACATGTATATCTACACTAACCTCTTTATTTTCCACACCCAACTATCCCACAAATTCCATTAAACGCTTATCAAAGTTGAAATCTTATGCCCTATTTTTTATGTTGTTCCCATTTGTCCACCAAGTTATGATATGGATAGTCTTATTTGTATTGCTTTTAACCGAGAAAAGTTGATTCACAATCCAGATACAGTATGTACTGAATGGCAGCATGCAGATATCATTCATAATAGGGAGTCAAGAGAAAATTATATTTTTAATTGAGAGGGCTTCCACCTGCTTTTTTTAAGTATTATTTTTCTTAGCATGTTTTTTTATAACTTCCAATTATAACTTTATAACTTTTATACATTATTTTGCCGTGCAGAGTTTCATTCAATAGATGGGTGGCCTAGATGACTGACTGACTGACTGACTGACTGACTGACACAGACAGACAGACAGACAGATAGACAGACAGACAGACATGTTCATCCAGAAACTGGATGAAATTTTGGGAGGAAAGGGTAAGAAAGTTGTGTTTCACTTCAGCCTAAGAACTAGGAATTAAGACATGTGCTGAATCGAGAGGGGAGAAAAAACTACCCAGAAGTTCTGAAAAAATGTTGCCACACAAAGGGAAAAACCAGCTTTGTTCCCTTTTACAGAACCAGAAATGTGTTGACTTAGCTGCCCAAACCAAGCAATGTTGTGAAGTAAGGCCAATCTAGTTCAGAATCTGAATTACTGCAAGAGGTGCCCTTTATGTGCCTTTTCTTTATAGGTCCCTGTAGTTCATTTGACTCAGCTAGTTCTTCCTTTCTGATAAGTTCCTGGGCTAGAATAGGAAATGGTAATGTCCACACTGGTGTCATCCAGCCATTGGTGAGGGGCTAAATGAAGGAAGATATCATAGATAATGCTGTAAAAAGCCACAGATCTTTAGGGTGGCAATGGCCACAATGTCAGGAGGTTGGAAGTCATGAACTTGCAGTTAATATGCATATCTGCTCTCTCAGACATATACTACCTTTAGCTGGCGTGCACTTTGCTCCACTGGGGTGGACATGTAGCAGCTGCCTGTCTCCCACAGTTTTGAAAAATGCCCTTTCAAAACTGTCTCCCACAGTTTTGAGAGGGCATTTTTTCTCGGAGTCTTCTACTACTTTTACTGCCTTCTATTTAGAGCTGCTGGTACTGATTTTTACTTGCAACAAATGTGGAAAACTGCATGGATTTGAGTCACCCTATGGGATGGCCATCAACATCTTTAATCTTTGCAGCCACATTCATACGTCCATTCCTCTTCAGTTCTCATCTTAAAAGAGTACCATACTGGAGTTGCAGACTGTAAAGTCACCATGCTATGGGAATCGGTTCCATTATCCGGCTGCTATTTTCATCTGGCTTAAAATCTCACAATTATTTGGGGGAGTAAAACAGATTTTTTTCCCCCCCAAATCTCTCTCTTCAGATCGTATTTCTTTTATTTATGTTTGATCAGTTGCTTCATCTAATACTTGAACAGTAAGGCTTGCAAAGGAGTAGAGACGTAAATAACTTAAGACCTAAGAAGCTACAATAAAAGGCATTTGCTAATTCTTTTCAAATTTCAGTGACATGGAATTGCTGGTATTTGTCAGGAAACAGCAATAAACAGGTTTATTGCTGTTAAAGATCTCTGAAGAGTTGTAAACTTGCTATCACAGGGTACACTTAATCAAGTGTAATCTGTTTACAACTATTCTTAATGTTGCCATTGTCTGGGATCAATTAAGAATCTGCTTGTAAAATTGGCGACTATTATCTATTTCCCTCTAATTAAGCTGTATTCCAGATAATCACATTAACAATCTCAATTGTTTTCCTTGTAACAGTATAAAAGTGATTCGCCGCTGCCTTGGGGGAAAAAAATTCTAATCTCATCTACTTTCCTAGGGTTTCCTGTTACTTTCCTATCCAACTCATATCAAGGCAGCTTCTGATATCATACAATATTAAGCCATATCTGTGCCATGTGTGGACTGGAGACTTATTTTACTCTGATACATAGATTAGAAACCCAGTAAAAGCAGGGAAAGAGAGCTGCACTTTCTCTTATTGTCAACTTCAAGCTTTTAGAACTGACCAGAGAGTGATAAATTATATATAAGGTTGCAATTGTATTTATGAGTAAATTCTACAGAATTGATCTATGGGCTTTGTCCTGAAAGGAGAATAAGAATTCTAAATGCATGTTTGTCTTGTATATCGACAATATATTGAGTCATTGGTATTTCCAGTTAACTAGAATCTGTTCCAGGGTGGCAACTATGACCCAGAAATTCGAGGAATTGAAGTCAATGAGTTGTAAAGTTGCTATAGCTGCCCATCCCCATTCCAACTAGTGGCATTCTTCTAAGGTTATTTCCCATCTCCACATTCAAAGGAACTGCAGATAGAGGAGATTTGCCTGGGCCAACCTTTGTTTGCAAGCCGTGAGATCGGACATTGAATTTTCTCCATCTGCTACCAGGTTCCCTTTTGGAACTGACAAAGCAAACATCCCTGCATTAAAACGAACACACAGGTACACAAATACAATAGCACTTTACCTCAGTGAAAGGAAGCAGAAGGAGGGTTTTCTTTCCCTCCCTCCTTGCTTTCTTTTATGAATACATTTACTTATTACTTGTTACTTATTATTATATGAATGTATTTCTGAATAATGGAACAATGGTTGCTGGAAGTCCAGAATCTCTTACAATTTGCTATGGTGCGTGCTTGTTTTGTGCAATAATTTTATTAAGGTTTGCAAGTACGGAGATTAAAAAAATAACACAAGCTAAAAATATAAATATAAAAAATAAGGAAAAAGAAAAGAAAAAAGAAGAAAAAAGAAAGAAAAAGGAGATATATAAAAGATGACCCCCCCCTTTCAAAGAAGTTTAAAAATTTTGAGTAACTTAATACCTTCTAGTACTCTTCTTCAATCATCAAACTGATATCATCGTTCAATTCTAATTAGCAAAGCCTATTAAGAGCAACCAGAAATGTTAATATATACATAAGCATTAATCTTAATCAAAACTATTTGGTAAGCCAAATTTATCACTTATCTTTGGACCCTGATCAGACGATTCACTTTGTAAACCTTCTATTTAAAAGTGAGGAGTCCTTGGTGCTTTCTGAGCTTAGTTGTTTTCTTGCAGACGTTTCATTAACCAAACTAGGTAACAGCATCAGTGCTGGTGTTGTTGATGCTCAGCACTAATAGTGTTACCTAAATTGAGTAATGAAATGTCAGTAAGAAAACAACCAAGCTCAGAGGACACCAAGGACCCCTCATTTCAACCTTGAGCTACAAATATTCTGCTTCATTGGTACTTTTTAAAAACCTTAATCCAATCAAGAAATTATCCACAATTTAATTTCTTGTTCTTTCAGTTTCAGTAATTCCTATTTATTTCTCTGAGAAATAGCTTCCTTGGTTTCATACATTCCTTTTGTAAATCCAAGATAAGAAATCTTATCAATCGACTCTTCTGATTTATTATTTGGATGTCCTGTTTAATTATTAAAATATCACCTGATTTCATTTGTAAATCCATGTTGACATCTTTTTCCATACCATTCTCAGATTCTGGCATTTTTAAATCCATTTTCAGATCCACAGCTTCTTTTTTCAGATTGCTTTCATAATCCACATTCAAATCATTCTCAGTCTCTGTTTTATCTAATAAAATCTATTGTTCTTCCATATCTTCTGCTATATTATCAACCACCTTCTGAGTATCTTGTTCCCAAATAGCCTTGTTTCTTCTGTAGTCAAACAGTATTGCTCCCTTGTCTTAATGGGTCTACTCTCCTTTTTAAGAATAATAGTTTGTTTTCTCTGGTTAACCTTCACATTGCCACTTAACTGCTTATTTTCCAATCAGCAAAATTTTTCCACGGTAGGATTTCTTATCATTAATTTCAAAATCTTCATATATTTTAAAAATTAAATTTCAAAATTTATATTCTATAAAAAATTATATTCTATTTAAAAATTCTATAATATTTTAAATACCCCACAGGAAATACTCATTTAAGTTCAGCTTAATTTCCCAGAATCTATACTCTTATCCCCTTTTTGCTTTTTTTGAGAAAGTGAAGCTTTTCTTTTTAATCCTTAAATTTACATCAGAGCTTCTGTCATCCACACAGAGAGAAGATTTCCCAGCAATGTAGTAAATCTTTTTCCTTCAAAAGATTCTTAACTTCAAAGAGATCAATAATAAGCAGCTTCCTAAGGAAGTTAAGAGGGGAAGAGGGTGAATCCAGTGTCTTTTTTAAAGGCGTTGACCTACACCTTTGGCAAGATAATTATTCCTCAGTTTCCAGAGCTCTCCAACCTGCTGGAGATATCTGTTTTATGATCTCTTGGTGGGGAATTTCTGTGTGGAGCTAATTTGTGGGTGATCCTTGTCCTCTCTTTGATCCAAAGAGGAATTCCAAGGAGCCAATTCATTCACTGTCTTCTATTTATGCCAGAGCTGGCATCTGTCTGCCTTTACTCCTCCAGAAGTCTGTAAGGGTCTAGCCAGGGTGGTATAACTTTAGACTCTACAGCTGGAGAAAGAGTAGGTTAGACGATCCAATCTTCTCTTGAAGACATCAACAGGAGGAGAAAGGATAGACTTAACTTCTCATTGACTTGGTTTTTCTATGGAAAAGGAATGGGGTTTTGAATGGAGAAGGTGTCAGTCAAGGTGAAGAGATCCTATAGCTCAGGCGTATTGTAAAAAAAATAAGATTCAGTTGGGTTGGTGGTAGAAGGCCTCGCTTCTTGAGAAGTTTCAATGCATGCTCACATCATCTTATGGTTGAGAAGTCCTCCAAAGTCTCTTCCAATTCTGTTATTCTGATATTTTTAAAATGTGGCTCAGGGATCCTGGGGTTCCCCAACACCCTCTCACAGGTCTATGAAATCAAAATTATTCACCTTTGCAAAACTTGAAAATAATGTCACTCTTCTCATTATTATTATTTTTATTTGTTATAAATATAGGGATTTGTTTCATCAAAAATATGTCTCAGTGTTCCTAAACAAACCTTGACAGCCCCAAACAATCCACTATGAAACTGGAGATGGCAAATGGTTTATTGCAACGCAAGGTAGCTCCACGGCAACACTAAATTACATTAGTTTAAAGTTGGCGCTGAGAGCAATTGCCTCTCAGCATTGTTTATATGTCCGTGCAGACTCCACCCATCCCACACACCTAATGAACAGCTGAGCTATATCCACCTGAGT
Organism: Pantherophis guttatus; assembly: GCF_059756535.1. Classification (NCBI taxonomy): domain Eukaryota; kingdom Metazoa; phylum Chordata; class Lepidosauria; order Squamata; family Colubridae; genus Pantherophis; species Pantherophis guttatus. Next base: position 70,948,646 of record NC_142068.1, on the reverse strand, counting down.
GAGGCATTCAAGCGGGCCATCAATTATCCCTGTGCCAGCCCGTGACATCATCAATTGTTGCCGCCTCCTCTGCTCATCCGTAATCCTTCCATTCACTGTCGATCCTCTCCCCCGATGCGTCTGGCCGCCTAAACACCCTGTGCCATCATCACCAGTCCCTGTGAAGAGTATCCCCATGCTTTTAGGTATCTTCAGATCACATTCCCATGGCCGCCTCTCCTCCTCCTCCCATATGTGTTGTCAAGCAGGAGATCGGGCTCGACAATATGGGTTTAGTACAATATTATTTTCACGTGATTCAATAAATAAGTATTTTATGAATCCACCACTTTTAATGTTTAATTTGGTAAATATTGATAAATAGAACCCATGCAGACAAAAGCTATTTTAGGGGTCTCCATAATTTTTTAGAAAAGGAAAGGGGTCACAAGAGCAAAAGGTTTAAGAAACACTGTACTACATTAATGACTTTCTAAGGATTATAAGCTCCACAACATCTGGAAGGTCACACAAGGACCACTAATTATAATATGAAATTCACAGGCATGAAGAAGCAAATACAAGGTCTTCGGAGCGAAGAGCTTGTGGCTTGCTGCATGTTACTGAATTGCAATATTTTTAAATTTAGCTTTAGAACTCTTGCCTGCTTCTGTTTTTCTTTCAGAACAGCATTTCCTCTAATCTTGGCAACTTAGAGATATGTGGGCTTCAACTCCTAAAGTTGAATTTTCATGCCTAAGGCAGGACTAGAACCGATAGCATCAATTTTATACTGACCAATTTAAGATTCTCTCTATTCCGTTTCATCCATTTGGCTTTATTCTTCATCAGGCTTAGATTATGCGATCTGAAAATAATTTAAAAAAAAAAAAGCTTTCTTCTGTGATCTATTAAAAATCAGATCATTTTGTAAGAGTTTTTTTGAACTTAACTTTCCTGCTTGAACATGCTTCCAACTGTGTTTATTAATAAGAGCTGGGCAGTAATAATACCTCTATAGATTTACTCAGTATCTTTTCAATATCTTATATACCGTACTGTCCCTTTTTCATGGGATGTGTGGTGTGTGTGTGTGTGTGTGTGTGTGTGTGTGTGTGTGTGAGAGAGAGAGAGAGAGAGAGAGAGAGAGAGAGAGAGAGAGAGAGAGAGAGAGAGAGAGAGAGAGAGAGAGAGAGAGAGAGAGAGAGAATAGAACTGACCTTATCTTTTCTTATTGCAAAGTGAAGGAGCAGTAACGGATTGATGTAGTTGTACAATTTTGAGGCTGTAACTCATCTACTATCAATTGTAGAACTACATCTGTTCATGCCCCTGATCTCATGAAAAATGTTGGCAACTGAAGTTCAACAAGTTGGAGAGTGTAGGTGCACAAACACTGCAATTTTATAATAATAAGCTTCCGAAGTTCAAAGTTTGCATCCTGCTAGCACACAGAATGTAATTCACGTTTCTTTACATGTATACAGGTTGCTGCTCCAGAAACACAGCACCAACTGAAAAGGTTATGTTTCTTTTAAAAAATCCTGATCAGTTTAAAACGCTAAAATTAGATCTGAGTTGCAACTGAGTAAAAACAGCTGCTACAATCAGTTTTTGCATACTTTCATTCCAAAGTTCCCCTCTGAGCTTTGACATTTCATCCTCTTTAACATAGCCAGTATATTTGCATCTCTCTGGGACTTTCCATGAGACTGCAAAACTTTGTGTGCTCTTGTAGGAAGAAATATCCATCTGGTTCAGTTCCAAGCTGGGAGAAAGACACTGGAAACATGGAGGCTGATTGGAAAGATGGTTTAATGATGAAGAGAACCACATGGGTTCTGGGTAGCTGCACACATGGAGCTGAGAGTGAGGGGCTTTTATATCTTCTCTTGGGCTTTGCACTTGAACTTCCTGTTCCTGTGCAAGAGCATGTATTCTATTGGCTGTTGTAGGAGGTCATAGCTGCCTCTGTAGGTTGTTTGAGCTACGTTTGGTTGAAGCCTGGAGGGTGATGCTGCTAGATGGTAGAAGGTTAATCCTATTATGTCCTGAGAGGTCATGTCTTAATCCCATAACAACAACAACAACAACAACAACAACAACAACAACAACAACAACAATATGGGTGTGGCTTAAAATGGGAACCATCAAGAAAGAAACTGAAGGTTTAATACTAGCTGCTCAAGAACAAGCACTACAAACTAATGCCATGAAAGCAACGATACAAAAATCCACTGACAAGCCAAGCTGCCGACTTTGCAACAACAAAGTAGAAACTGTTTCACATTTAATATGTGAGTGCAGCAAAATCGCAGAAACTGATTAAAAAGCTAGACACGACCGAGTTGCTAAATTAATCCACTGGTCATTATGTAAAAAATACGTGTATCCTGTATCCAAAAAGTCATGGGAACATAAAGTGGGAAAAGTTATAGAAAATGAGAAGGTGAAGATCTTGTGGGACTTTCAAATACAGACAGATCGTCACTTGGAACACAACAGCCAGATATCACTGTTGTCAAAAACCAAAATGTACAATTTATTGACATCGCGGTACCAGTAGATGCCAGAGTTGAAGAAAAAGAACTGGAAAAAATCATGAAATATTGCAACCTGGCCATCGAAACTACATGGCTATGGATGAAACATGTAACAGTGATACCCATTGTCATGTCCAAGAATTTTATAAGATACATCAAGAAATTGCAGCTTCCTGCAATAACACCAGCGGAACTGCAAAAAATTGTGCTACTTGAAACATCATACATCTTAAGAAGGTACTTGGTTGATACCTAGGACACTGGCAGCAACCCGTATCAACCAATAGCACCAATCAATGGTATTTGTGATGTATTTTTGAATGTTCAGTTGACTGGGTTTCATGTTTAATGAATAAAGTAAATAATAATAATAATAACTTTATTGTCATTGTACGTGTATACACAGTATACCCATACAACAAAATTCATTTAACACCCAAAGACCAGGTCCAACACACATAACAATCCCCAAACGCACTCCCACCCACCACAAATTCCCCACCCCTAAACCACCCAAACATCCACACAACAGACCAAGTAATGCTGTCCAACAGCTCACTGATGGTGGCCCTTTAGTTCATCATCCTGGAGCTGGAGCAGTAGTGGGTTTCACATATTCCTGCCACCGGTTCGCCGCACACGCGCACATTTGCTTCACTTGCACGTGTGCACCTTCTCCACATGAGCCCAGCCTTCCACATGCTTGCTGCAGGCACCAGGAGTGGGTTCTACTTACCTTTACTACTGGTTCACAACGGGATCGTGCGTGCACACCTTGCTTCTGTGCATGCACAGATCACCGATGACAACATCCGGGGCAGTGGGCGGGGCCTCCCGCCAGTTTTACTACTGGTTCTTGCAAACCAGTCCGAACCAGGGGCAACCTACCATTGGCATGCACACCTTCCACACATGCGCCCGGCCTTCCGTGCATGTGCTTTGCTTGCGCTCATGCCTTCTGTGCATGCACCCAGCCTCCAAAATGTGGCTAAATAGGATGGCATTACATCTGGGCGGGTAGGTGGGTGGACAGGCCCACCCCACAGTCGCCGCTACCGGTTTGCTCAAACCGGTCCAAACCAGCTGAATACCACCTCTGAGCTGGAGGTCTTTTGTTTTCTAGATAGGCTGGCCCAATCTTTCTCAATGGGCACAAAATATCTGCTGGGAGCTATTAAAAAAGACTTGGAGCTGCTTTTTGTCTCGAGGATCATGTCTCTCCATTTCTCCTTTAGGGAAATATAATATTCTGCCTTTTTAATATTTCCTAAAATATTTCATTCTTCTAGGAGGAGGTGGCTTCCCACACTATTATCCCTCTAGATGTCCCTAACCTTACATAGTAGGATAGCCTTGCTGCAAAATGGCTCTTGGAATAACATTTTTAATATATGCCTTCTGGAGCATCCAAAATAACACTGTATTATTTAAAATCAAGCCATCTCCTAAGTGCAGTTTAGGATCAATAGGACAAAGTGGGTTTTGTGTTATTAAATGTTTCTTGTAAGAGAAGAAAAGAGCTAATTAAAGTAAGTAAACGTACAAAACAGTACTTCAGCACAAGGAAATGTTTTTTTACCACATTCAGAAAGGGATAAGGAAGGGATAGGTTTGTTTGCCTGCTTGTTTTCCTAGTTAGCTTGAAACTTGAGACTACGTAGAAAGTAGTTACAGTTCAGAGAAACTGAGTGCAGGAAAATGATTTCTGAATAGATCTCTGTAGAATTATCCCCTGCTTATAAACTGCCTAATTATGGAATAAATCTGCTGCACATTTTTTCCTCTAGGAGTAAGTAAATTCTATTGGACTTAACAAGAATTACTTGTATCAGACATGCATAGGCCACTTTTTAAAAATTAAATATTGTTGCACCATCATCCCACAAGTATGTGCCCAAGGAGATTTCTCATTTGTTCAGCAGTGCAAGTCCCTCAGTGGCCAAATTATATGAGAACTGGAAAAACAATATTACCTCAAATATGTATCTCGCAACACCTGCAAATGAAAAAAAAAGAGGCTTTTTAATTTTTTCGCTTTTCCCATCATAGTAGAAATATTATGCTTGTTCCATGCTGTGTTGATTAAGTGTATTACATCAGTACCACCTAAATTTTGGAGTTCAAAGTGTTAGTAACTAAATAGAAGACCACATTGCATAACCTTAGCTAAAATTATGATATACTTGTGCAAGACTGTGGTCAGCGGGAAGTATATTACAACCACAACTGAGTTCAAAATTTCCATTGCTAGCAAAGCAATTGCTAAGTGAACTTTGTCCCATTTTACAACCTTTCCTACCAGAGTTATTAAGTGAACCATTGCAGTTGTTAAGTTAGTAACACAGTTGTTAAATGAATCTTCCCCGTTGACTTCGCTTGTCAAAAGGCTGCAAAAGATATTTACATGACCCCAGGACATGGCAACCGTCATAAATATGAGCCAGTTGCCACGTGTCCAAATTTTGATCATGTGACCATGGAGACACTGCAACAGTCATAAGTAAGCCGCCCTGAGTCTCCGGAGAAGGGCGGCATATAAATCAAATTAAAAAAAAAAAAGTATGAAAATGGGTCATAAGTCGCTTTTTTTTTTGAATAGTCACTAAATGAATGGTTGTAAGTCGAGGACTACCTGTATTAGCACAGAGACTTGAGGTGGTTCCTTAGAGTCAGTCACAGATCTTGATTATTCTGTTGCTCGGTGTTGATCGGAATGAATGATTCATTCAAGACTCAGCAACATTACCATAATAAGCATCTTAACGCAAAACAGAGAAAGTTCCAGAATCCAAGTGTGTGTGTGTGGTTAAAGAACAGGCATATATGGAAGATAGATGTCAAGATGTTCCCCACAACCGTACAATCAAAACCTCATGCCCATTTTACATGCATTGTGCATGTCACACAGGTTTAAAAAAAGGACAGGGTTTCAGTCAAACGATCCTGTTGGAAAGTTCTAACTGGAACTGGCTCTGCTAAAAAGCATGAATCAAAGCAAAAATGGACTGAACTGGGTGCTTGTTGGAAAGCTGAGAAAGTAAAACAATGACTTGTTTGCATTGATAGGGTGCAATTAATTAATTCATCGAATGCATTAAATCACAGGTGTCAAATGCGCGACATCGTGTTGTCATCACGTGACGTATCGTGACCCTTTCCCCCCCTTTGCTAAACCGGGGTGGGCGTGGCCAGCGCATGATACATCCGGCCCGCAGGCCACAAGTTTGACACCCCTGCATTAAATGATTATTTAACTTAACAGAAATGCATTTGCTTCCAAAATTGGGGATAGCAGGAAAGATTGCAGGCCTAGCCTCCATCAGCGAGATTTAGAATGTTTAAATTCAGTTTCTTTCAAATTACTTCCAATTAATATGGGGAGTATGGAATGATGGGCATCACTTGGAAGCCCAAAAGATTTAGGAAGCAGAGTTGTCCTCAGATATCAACTGATTCTGGAAGCTGTTCTGTTGCTGTTTTGATTATAACCACAAGTGTTGCTTTCAAATAATCAAAGCAGCCAATAATATACTATAGCCTGCTTTGATTATTTGAAAGCAAATACTTCTGGTTGTAATCCCATTCCCATTCAAAATATGAAATGGTTCAGCCTATAACCAGGTCATTAATGTTTATAATAAAGGAACAAACCTCTAAATCACTTTAAGATTACGGTAGATTGGTTTTGGATTAGCTGGAGCAGCTTTTACCCAGATCCAATAAATTTTCTCTTCTTATTTTCTTGGGTTAGCCAAGAAAGATGCATTTAAAAGAATTGACTGCTTTTTAATTGGATTTTTTTTTTTTAAAGGGTCTGTCCTTTGACTCATAAGACTGGAAGACTAGCTTCCTAAATTGAACTCCTTCCAAACAGATAACTCGTATAATTATTAGGGTGTTTGAGCATCTGAGAGACATGAAATATAAACAAAATCTCTTTTGCAATCCGGCTGTGGGAAGAAACGGTGGGGGGGGAAGGAGTGTAACTAATAATGTGATTGTGCAAATATAAGCAGAAGCCTTCAGAACTCAGTCTGCATTTTGAAAGTGATCATTAGAGAAAAGAAGAAGTACAACGGAATGAGCAACCTGAGCGAATTACTTAACAAATATGTGGACAAATTCGAAGAGATATGGAAGACATTCTGGCTACAACAGGAATTGGCATCTTTCTTAAAATCCATCCTTTTGGGGAAGGTGGGGTGCCGGGGGTGGAGTTCAAAGACACTAGGGGCATGTATAATCATCATCATCATTCTAGCCATTGTCTATACACCTCAGGATGCAGGCCTCTTTTGCATGTTTCCAACCAGTACGGTCCTGAGCTTTTTTTTTTGCCGGTTGGGCCCACAAAACTGGCAGATGTCATTGCTCCATCTTTAGGTCTCTTTTATGGATGCTTTTTCTCAAGTGGGCTCCATTCTATGACTGCCTTGGTCCACCTTTCCATCAGTTCTTTTTGCTATGTGACCAGTCCATTTCCATTTCAATTCTTTTACTCTCTTGATGGCATTGTACGTTTTTAATCCAATAGGGGTTTTTTTGCCTCTGGACACGTCCACCACATATGATAGTACGATCCTGGTATCTGATGACATTTCCAGCATCTAGCTGATTTATCTTTAAACATTTTTGCCAGATTTTCAGGTGGCATGTGCCATCTGTAAAACATTTTTTACATTGTAGAGCCTTGGTGGCGCAGCAGACTAAAGTGCTGTTAAGTAGCACCAGCTGCCGGCAATTACTGCAAATTCAAATCTCACCAGGCTCAAGGTTGACTCAGCCTTCCATCCTTTCGAGGTAGGTAAAATGAGGACCCGAATTGTGGGGGCAATAAGCTGACTTTGTATAAAAAAGAACACCGCTTAGGGGGGCCGAAAGCCCTACTAAGCAGGTATATACAAAAATATGAAGGCTATTGCTTAACGCATTGTAAGCCGCCCTGAGTCTCCGGAGAAGGGTGGCATATAAATCGAACCAATAAATAAAATAAATAAATTTTATATTGATTTTCTTTATATGCTGTGGACATTGTTAATTTGTAATTCCTTTCCCATAATTGTTGCCATTTATCTAGCTCAATTGAATATCCAATTTTTTTTTTGCCCAAACTATCATTGCTTCTTTTACTTGTTCTTCTAAATCAATACTAAGTAAGTAATTATATATTTTTAAAATTATTTTATCATCTGTTCCTGTGAGTATCCTATCCAGTTCTGTCATTTCTAAATAAAAACCATATAATTTAGCATCTTTTTCATATCTTGTTCATATTTGCATACAAGTATACCAATCCAACTCAATCCCTTGTTCTGGCATTGTACGTTTTTTTTTTGTTCTCTAATCCACATGCAGGTTTTTCTAGCAAGTCTTGTGATGCCTAACATGTATCTTTCCATGGCTCTTTGTACCACTTGTAGCTTGTGTATTGATTGTGAGGTTAGTGTCCATGTTTCACTGGCATGTGGTAGCACACACTGATCGAAAACTTTTCACTTCAGGCATAGGGGGAAGTTGTTTATAGGAGGCACATATAGGTATATAGAAAGTCAAAGCCAATATTTTTTGTTCTTTGTTTTTAGGGTTTGGTAGGAATTAATCCATAGCAAAAAAAAAAAAATCTGAATTGTTTTTTGTTTTTAATTACTTCATTAAAAAAGCAATAAAGTAAGTCATAAAAAGCCGATCAACATGCAAAACAGCAATACGTAAGATTATAATTGCTACTTCTCTGGGTTTTGATGAGACAGGTACATTATAATGGAGTTTTTTAAAAATACATTTGAACAATCTTTCAATCTTTTGATTATGTTGGGTTTCTTAATATTATTTTTTAATTTTCTAGGAATGTCAACCACCCTTTGGTGTTCAATCTAATCCTGAAGTACATTAACATTTTGTGAGACACAGCAGAATCATCATAGAGTTGATTAATTCTCTTGTGCCTACTCTTACCAAATTCAAACTGGAATACTCCCTAATTCAGACTTGCATAATTGTTCAGATTAGAATTATTTTCTTTTCGAAACTGATGCGCATCCAAGGGACTTATACTACTTGAAATTTATTGAATAAAATAATGAGCAAACTTATAGGAATGTCCATACTTAACAGGCTTTTGATTTGCCAAACTCCCTAGGATTTTTTTCCTTGTATGGATTGTCATAATCTATATATTTAACCTTGTGAAACATATAGTTTGAAGTGTGAAACATGTAAAAGTCCTAAAGGTTAATCAATTACATATATATATATATATATATATATATATATATATATATATATATATATATGTAGGTCTTTGGTTATTCGGGTCTTCTCCCACGTAAAATTGGAAGTGTCTTGGCGACGTTTCGACGAAGTCTCATTCGTCATCTTCAGGCTGGTGTTCTCGGCTTCGTGCATATATATATGCATATATATATATGCATATTCTTTCTAGCCAGGTTTTACCTACGTAAAGAAAGAATATGCACATAAAAGCCTACGAAAAAGGAAAAAAGATATATATATACCGTATTTTTCAGAGTATAAGACACACCTTTTTCCTCCCTAAAAGGGGGTAAAAATTTAGGTGCGTCTTATATACCGAATGTAGCCCCGCCCTCCCACTGGCCGCCTTTGGCCTCTGCCTCCCAGTAGTTACCTCCTTGCTGCAAGCAGCAAGAAGAAACAGCTCGTTTCAGCTTCAGCAAAGCCTAATTAGCACAAGTTGACTGGATCGGCCTCCCGACTCTCAGCTGTTTTGCTCTCAACTGTTTTGTGTGGACCTCTGCTGCTTGCTGCAAGGAGGTAAATTGCTGGGAAGTAGAGGCAGAGGCAGATTTCTTTTTCTCGTTTTCCTCACCAAAAACGGTAGGTGCGTCTGATAGTCCAGTGCGTCTTATACTCCGAAAAATACAGTAATCCTTGAGTGCAAGTAGTATTTGACCCATTGTCCTCTAATGTATCTCTGGTATCACTGTTTCTTCTATCATATGTTGTTCATCAGATCTTCACTACTAACTATTAATCATGAAAAAGAAAATTGAATTTTGCAATCTGTCTGTTCGTGTTTCTTTTCGATTTATTTTTGATAGCAAAGATTCAGCCTGAAACTTTTGCTCATTGACCAAAGACCAAAAAAGGGGAAATGAAGACTTTATATATGTTTCAAATAAATACCCATCCAAGTCCCTTCCTATCTCACTAACCTCTAACCTCACAATGCCATCTGCAGAAACTTTTTTTTTTCTTTAGTTGCGTTTTATTTGAGAAGTAGAAAGTACCTTTTTTTCCCCCTTTTCCCTCTCACTTCTGCTGCCCTGACATAGCAGGATCTGTCTCATCTTGTAGATTTGAAAGAAGTTACAATGTAATTTTGAGGCCACCAGTGTTACAGATGGATTGCCCTTGCATAAATACAGGATTATTTCAGGTGTTGGAATTGTGATCCAGACATATAGTTTAGACAAAAGATTATTGTGTTTGGTCAGAGGTGGCTTCGGTTTGAGAGGACCCAAAGAATGTAGTCTTTGACAGGCTCTCTAGAGTCTAAAGGACTCTATTGGTAGTAACCAGTGGTGAAATCCAATTTTTTTTACTACCAGTTCTGTGGGTGTGGCTTAGTGGGCGTGGCAGGGGAAGGATACTGCAAAATCTCCATTCCCACCCCACTCCAGGGAAAGGATACTGCAAAATCCCCATTCCCACCGCACTCTGGGGCCAACCAGAGTTTGCCAGTTCTCCGAACTACTCAAAATTTCCGCTACCGGTTCTTCAAACTGCTCAAAATTTCCACTACCAGTTCTTCAGAACCTGTCAAAACCTGCTGGATTTCACCCCGGTAGTAAGGCCCTGGATGTCAATCACAAAAACAGCAGAATTCAAGGGGAATCCCAAGATTGGAAAAACTGGGTTTTTTAAAAAATGATAATGGTGAAAATGATGGACAGGGCAGCCATCAGTGAGCAATAATAGTGATACCTTGGTCCTCATTGATAAATTGTTCCAGAAAACACGCCAAATACTAAAACTGAGGTACTGAGAGCAGGCACTTACCACGTGACATGCTATTTTGGCTGGATGAAATAGTGAAGCACGAGGCAGCCAACATCAGCAAGTTCTTCCTTCCATGTCGACTACTGAGAGAAAGACAATTGCTGGGCCAAGATCTATGCTTCAAAATGCATCGAATACCGAATTTGACAAGTTTTTTGAAGCAGTCAAGTGCCAAGGTATAACTATATTAAGAATTAGCAGATAGAACTTGTCTCTAAGCAATAATACCAATCCTGCCATCTTTGAACTTTAATTAACATAGGTATTTACCCTTTCCTTAAGATAAAACATATGAATTTAAATCTAATCTGTATCAGATTTGTCTATCAGAAGGTTTCTTAAATAAATGAATGTGCTTAGTTATAAATCTAGTCTGTCAAAACTCTGCAGCATGCTAATGCAGTTTGAGCCAAAGAATAAAACAAAGAAATTCACAGGTGCAAGTCCTTTAAAGCACACTTATTTTATCTACCTTGTTGTTGTGATCCGCCAGCAGCCTGCAGAGCTGGCAGCGGAGTCGGACAGTGAGGAGGCTGGGGAGGACAATGGGCCAGTCCTGGAGTCAGGGGAAGGCCTGGACGAGGGCTCTGTGTCGGAGGCAGAGATGGGGCCAGGGCCATATGGGAGCGATGCGTGGACTCCGGAACCTCCAGAGGCAGATAGCAGAGAGGCAGAGGAACAGGAGGAGCCTGTTCCTAGTGCATGCATGTGAAGAACTGCCAGAAGGCAAGAGCAGCTAAAGCAAAAAGGACGACTCAGGAGTAAGGCCAAGAGATGATTGGCCCCTCCCAGAAGGCTTAAAAGAGCAGCAAGGCTCTTGGGATCTTTGTAGGAAAGCAACGTTGCTACATTTGTTTCTTGTTGTCATCTCTTGCTTCTGAACTTCATGGGGTTTTGCCAAGAAAAGCCTTTGGCAGGGTGCCAAAGAAGACAAAGGTTGGTGATAAGGCCGAAGGACTGTTTATGAAAAAATTGTTTTGGAATTAATTTGGACTAAGTTGAGAATGAAATAATTCTCAGCTGTTCTAACAAGATATGTTTGTTTAGGACTGATTGTGTCTGGTAATAACTACTTGGGCCTAGGTCACAACACTTGTAGCAAATATTCACATGCTAGATTCCTCCTGGATTGCGGTGATAGTTCAATTTTATGAATAAATAACACTTTTGTTGGGGGGGGGAGTTAACAAGTTTATGAAATCTGAAGAATAATGGCATCACCACTCACATTTCAGCCAGGCTCTTAGGTCTTCAGAATGCCTTGCTTCAGGAATTGGTTTATTATTGTTATTTTACATTTTTTTAAAAATAGGCATGCATGACCAGTTATAATTTTTGCTTTTCTTATCAGACACACTTGTTTCTGCTTTCAGAATTGCAGAACTGTTTCCTGCTTTTTTAATTTCTGGAACTTGGTCCAACAGAGGAATTGTCCACGTGGATTATGCCGAGTGCTAATCCTCAGAGACCTGAGCTTTAACATCTGTCCTCCTCTTTCTAGAGTTAAACCTGTTGTTGGTGCTGCCACTCCTTCCTATAGGCCTAAGGCAGGGACAGAAAATGAATAAGCCACTAGGTATTTCTTCATTTCTCTCATTGTTAAGTATCTTCATTTCAGTGGTGAAATCCAAATTTTTTTTGGCGTGGTGTGGCTTGGTGGGGATGGCTTGATGGGAATGGCAGGGGAAGAATACTGCAAAATCTCCCTTCCTACCCCACTCCAGGGGAAGGATACTACAAAATCCCCATTCCCTCCCCACTCCTGGGGAAAGGAGATTGCAAAATCTCCATTCCCACCCCACTCTGGGGCCAGCCAGAGGTGGTATTTGCTGATTCTCCGAACTACTCAAAATTTCCGCTACTGGTTCTCTGAACTGCTCAAACTTTCCGCTACCAGTTCTCCAGAACCTGTCAGAACCTGCTGGATTTCACCCCTGCTTCATTTCCCTATTTTTGACCTCTGAAACAAAAGCTTTCAGATTGAATCATGGCTACCAAAAGTATATGGAAAAGAAATGAGAATAGGGGAACTACACTATTCGATTTTCAATTCAATTCAGAACGGAGCTGGAAGGGATCTTGAAGATGTTCCAGTCCAACCCCGTGCTCAAGCCGGAGACCCTATATCATTCCAGACAAGTGGCTGTCCAGTCCCTTGTTAAAACTTCCAGTGATGAAGCATCTACAACTTCTGAAGTCAAGCTGTTCCACTGGTTAATTGTTCTCACTTTTAGGAAGTTTCTCCTTAATTCCAGGTTACTTCTCTCCTTGCTTAGTTTCCATCCATTGTTTCTTGTCCTGCCCTGTGGTATTTTGGAAAATAGGTTGACCCCCTCTTCTTTGTGTCAGCCTCTCAAATACTGGAATACCACTATCATGTTCCCCCCAGTCCTTCTTTTCTCTAGACTAGCCAAATCCAAATCCTGCAACCATTCTTCAATCCTGCAACCGGCCAAACAATGTCAACTGGCGGCCGCTAGGGGGAGAGCCTTCTCTGTGGGGGCACCTACGATCTGGAACGAGCTCCCCTCGGAGATACGGAGGATCCCGGATCTGTGCACCTTCCGTCGCGCGCTTAAGACTTTTTTATTTTATCAACCTGGCCTGGCCTAAATCTTCTCCCCTTTTTAAATGCAAATTTTAATTTATTTTTAAATTATGGGGGTATTTTAAATTTGTTCAGCCAAATTATTTAATTCGTTTTTATTCTATTTTAAATTTTTGTATTTATGTGTTTTATCCTGTGGCTGTTCACCGCCCTGAGTCCTTCAGGAGTAGGGCGGTATAGAAATTTAAATAAATAAATAAATAAATATGCTTTAGTCTCCAGGCCTTTCATCAGCTGCTCTTCTCTGCACTTTTTCCAAGGTCTCAACATCTTTTTTGTACTGCGGTGACCAAAACGAAAAAAATTTCTCAACATCTTTTTTGTAATTTGGTGACCAAAACTGGAAATGTTTTCTTTTTGAAGGATTTGTCATAAAAGATAAAGATTAGAGTCATACAGAGCTACTGCATTAACCATAGTATGCAAGTGTCGGTGTTTAATAGGATAGTCCCTATCCTGGGGAACAGTCCCCAGGGAGTTTAGAGATCCCCCTTGCAAAATTGTGTAGTATAGATTTCTGTCTGCAAGTTTCTGTTGTAACTGTCAAACCTGAAACAGTAAAAATCTCCCTTGAAGAGGGTGGGAGTGGGGAGATGCTTTTTTTCTTGAGCACAACTTCATCATTATTTTTTACATCTAATTTTATAGAAAGTTTTAAAAATGAGTAAAAATTAATGCAAACTAAAATAGAGCTAAAAGAAAAAAGAGAAAAGGATGAAATAAAAGAGAAAGCTAAAGTACAAAAAAGCGGGGCGAAGGCAGGAAAAAGGAGAACGATAAAAAAGAAAGAAATGATTTCGAATCTTCTTTACAATATTATAACCACAATTGTAGATTTCCTTCTTTTTTGAAAATTTCATTGCGACTCTCTTCTTTCTACTATCTAATTTATATAATTATCAGAACCATAGATCATGTTCATTTTTTTTCCAATAAGGGGTTTCCAATCATCAATAAACAAAGATATTATCTTTTCTTTAATCAAATCGGTCAAATCGTGGCTATCTTAGCATCTTCACCAACCATTCTTCCATTGTAGATATTGCCAAATCTTTCCATCTTTGTTCATACAAAACCTTACTGCAGGTATCCTATACAGGTAGTCCTCAACTTACAACCACAATTGAGCCCCAAATTGATGTACTTAAGTGAGGAATTTATTAAGTGAGTTTGCTTCATTTTATGACTTGTCTCACAACATTTGTTAAGTGACTCACTATAGTTCTTAAATTAGCAATATGGTTGTTAAGTGAATCTGGTTTCTCCATGGACTTTGCTTGTCAGAAGGTCACCAAAGGAGATTATATGACTCCGGGACCGGGACACTGCAACGGTCATAAATATGAGTCAGTTGCCAAGCATCCGAATGTAAATCATGTCACCATGGGGATGCCGCAAAGGTTATCAGTGTAAAAAATGGTCATAAGCCACTTTTTTCAGTGCTGTTGTAACTTGGAACTGTCACTAAATGAACTGTTGTAAGTCGAGGATTACCTGTATAAAAACAAAGTTGTGTGACTTTTTTTCCAACTGTTTATCCTTCAGTTCCAAAAGGAAAAGTTCTGATTGCAGTTCTATACTAGACAACCTATGCCCTGTTAGGTTATTGTTCCAGAGATGTTTCCTTACCTAAATACAGAAATAGAATGACCAGAAAAGCAATGGAAGTGGGAGCGACTTCCAACTTCCTGCTCGCTTCTCCATTGAGTTTGCTTGTGGGAAGGTGGCACAAGGAAACTCTCCCGTCCTTCCTTCCTTCCTTCCTTCCTTCCTTCCTTCCTTCCTTCCTTCCTTCCTTCCTTCCTTTCTTTCTTTCTTTCTTTCTTTTGTTCCTTTTTCTTCCTTCCTTCCTTCCTTCCTTCCTTCCTTTCTTTCTTTCTTTCTTTCTTTCTTTTGTTCCTTTTTCTTCCTTCCTTCCTTCCTTCCTTCTTCCTTCCTTCTTTCTTTGCTCCCTCCTTCCCTCGCTCCTTCCCTCTTCTTCTTCCTTCTTCCTTCCTTCCTCCCTCCCTCCCTTCCTCCTTCCTTCCTTCCTTCCTTCCTCCCTCCCTCCCTCCCTCTTTCCTTCCTTCCTTCCTCCCTCCCTTCCTCCTTCCTTTCTTTCTTCTTTCATTCCTTCCTCCTTCCTTCTTTCCTTCTTGCTCCCTTCCTTCTTTCTTTTCTCCCTCCCTCCCTTCCTCCCTCACTCCTTCCTTCCTTTCTTCCTTCCTTCCCCCCTCCCTCCCTCCCTCCTTCCTTCCCTCCCTCCCTTCACTTCCCTTCTTTCCCTTCCCTCCCTCCCTTCCCTTCCCTTCCCTTCTTTCTCTTCCTTCCCTTCCTTCCCTTCCCTTCTTTCTTTCTCTTCCTTCCCTTCCTTCCCTTCCCTTCTTTCTTTTCCTTCCCTTCCCTTCCCTTCCTTCCCTTCCTTCCTCTGGGAGTTGAAGTCCACACATTTTAAAATTGCTGACATTGAGAAACACTGCTCTAGACTGTAGCATTGCCAATGTTGATAAAGAGTAACCTCTTGAATGAGATTAAAAAGGAATTATTTCAACTGTTTGCTTCTGCAAGCATGTTGCAGAGGAAAAGTCAGCATCCAGCGTCCAATGTTAGCATTCTTCCGACTTCATTTTCCCCCCAGCAAAAATCAACCGCACAGAATTGTTCTGCTTAGTCTATTAAAGGTGGTCCAAGTCTTGTCCCAAGGCATCAACAAAAAGTTGGATTTTACCTCATGTTCTATTCAGCAGTTAGCTTTCTCATTTCAACTGACGATGCTAAACTGTTTCTGTCACATCCTTGTTATTCTTCCCATGATTAAAAACATATGGTTTCTCTGAGTTTTGGCCGAGCTGATGCATATACTTATGGTAATTATTGGGAAAGTATTCTCAAGTGGGTTTGTTTTTTTGGTATTACACTCAGCTATTGTTTCAAGTTGTATTAAACATTAGGGATCCGAAGCACTTATTGTTATTTGGCAAGGGAGATGCAGACTGAAAATATAAGTTCCTGGCAATTGAAAATTGGCAGCCCTAGGCATAATAATAATAATAAAGTCTCCAAATGTGGAAAAGATGTGTTGATCCAGGAAATCAAATCTATGTCAGAATATCTGATCAGACCTTCTGGGATGCTTGAGACTCTAATATTGTATTGTGTTATGTTGATTATGTTGCATTGTATTGCACTGTGTTGTTTTATTGTGTCATATTGGCTTAAGTTGCATTGCATTAAGCTGACTTGCCAGATCA
The DNA here is from genome assembly GCF_059756535.1 of Pantherophis guttatus. Lineage (NCBI taxonomy): Eukaryota > Metazoa > Chordata > Lepidosauria > Squamata > Colubridae > Pantherophis > Pantherophis guttatus. The sequence goes on along the minus strand of NC_142068.1, from coordinate 70,932,246 downwards.
TCTCTTATGATGATGGTGATTAAAAGAAACAACACTTTAAAGCAATCTATTAAAATACAAAATAATACATAACAAAAAGCATTTAATTAAAAAACAACTACACACCCAGCAATCGACTTTCTAGATCTTTTGCATATGGATAAAAGTCTAACAGAAAACAAGCTTGTCTAACCCTTTGTGGCTAGACATATCATATCTGGCCTGCAACAATCTAGCTACCCTATTAAAAGCAGCAATTTCCCCATTTTTGTAATCACTTAATGGCCATCCAAATTTTGCAGCTCTGGTATTTTATTAACTTTATACAGCTGCCCATCTCACAAAGGTGATTCTGGGCGATATGGTAATTAGGCAATTCCAAAAACTTAAGAGCAGTTGCTAAGAAGATCCCATTCCTTTCCCATGTCCCATGGCACTGGGGTTCAAACTGTTGGGGGCTAGAAGATATGCCCAACAATTCAGACCAGGGTTGGGTTCTAAAATTTTTTACTACCGGTTCTGTGGGCGTGGCTTATTTTGTGGGCATGGCTTGATGGTCATGTGACAATTATTTAGGATTTAGCAGAGGTACTGGTCTACCAGGCTTTTAACTGCTTGCAGAGCTGTACTGATTTACCCATTTATTTTTGCAGGGACCGATCTACCCATTTATTTTTTTCAGGCACTGATCTACTCATGTATTTTTGCAGGCACTGATCTACTTATGTATTTTTGCAGTCACTGATCTACCCATTTATTTTTGCAGGCACCGGTCTACTCATTTGTTTTCTTTTAACACTGATCAGCTGTAGGGCGGCCCTTTAAAGCCCGTGGCAAGAGTTTAAAAAGTTTTTTTTCCCTCTAGCCATCAGCTGGGACTCAGGAGGCAGCAATAGATTGGGGGTGGGGCCAAACAGAAGGTAAGAATAATGCAGGGGGGTGGAGGAGGGGTGGGGGGGGCGGGGGGCAGAACCGGTTCGGTGATGTCATATCGTCACCGCTACCGGCTCGGCGGAACTGGGTGGAACCGGGAGGAACCCACCACTGATTCAGACCCCAAGATTTTTCTTGAAGTTATAACCAGTGCCGAGATCATTACATGATTTGCTTTTTTGAATCTGTATCACTTCTGTCTGTGGAAACAACCCTCAAGGTGACTTAGAGAAAATAAAACCAGAAAAAGATAATTGTTTCTTTATTTAAATATATTATAGCTGCCCTCTTCTATAGACCACGGGAAGCTCACAAACAAACATCCAAAACAGTAACAAAAAAACACATACAGGTAATCTTCAACTAACAATAGTTCACTTAATGGCCATTCGAAGTTACGACAGCACTGGAAAAAAAGTGACTTATGACCATTGCAGCATCCTCACAATCATGTGATTTTCATCCGGATGATTGACAACTGATTCATATTTATGACGGTTGCAGTATCCTGGAGTCATGTGATCCCCTTTTGCAACCTTCTGACAAGCAAAGTCAATGGGGAAAGCAGATTCACTTAACAACCATGTAACTAACTTAACAACTGCCATGATTCCCTTAACAACTGTGGCAAGAAAGGTCGTAAAATGGGACAAAACTCAGTTAATGAATTTCTCACTTAGCAACATAAATGTTAGGCTCAATTTGGTCGTTAAGTTGAGGACTACCTGTAACCCCATAGGCAGCCTGAATTTAAAAAAAAAGTCAATGAAAAATCAAATCAAAGAAGAATAAAGTAATAACTGGAAGACCACTAAGAAACAATGCTTAAATATGATAAGTTATATGTTGGATGTTGGATAAATGTCCAATATGTGTTCTAATAAAATTACAAATTTTAAACAACAACAACAAAAAAAGAAAAATCAAATCAAACCAGGGGTCCCATGAACACATCAACTCTATGTCTGAGACCAAAGACAGTTTTGAAATGCTTTCTGGAATCCAGGGGAGAAAGGATTTAGTTAGACATTAGAAACTTGGTGGAAGAAACCTGTGTTTGCCACTTTCTTGAATACTGGGAGGGAAGGCACAAATACACACAGTTTTGATCCCATGTTCGGGGCACCATCTTGCCTTTTTTGACCTCTTCCCGCCAATAGTCCTGGGAGTGGGGCCAACCACATTTTTTTTCAGCAAGTCTAATCCATAACTTGGGAGCCATGAATGAAAACAGGCTGGTTTTTCCCAGGGCAGCTGAACTGGCAAGAGAAACGTGTGTCCTTCTAGTAACTAGCTGAAATTTAAAAATGCTGGCAGCATCATTCCAATTGCTTTTCTTTTCTTTTTTTTAAGCATTTTGAAGAGAATAGAGATTCTGTTGTCCCTCCTCTAAAAAGGATTTATGGCAGGGAAAGACAAATTTTCCTCTCGTCATGCATTGCCAATACAGAACCTATTAAAGTAAAGATGTCTGGAGAGATGGCGGCAAGGACTTTTTTTAAAAAAACTGAGTTGAGAAAGAGAGGACAGACAAACTTTCCTTCAGTTGAGAGTTTGATCTGAAAGGGTGCCAAATACTTGCAGGCTTCCAAATACTCCTCCCTCCCTCCCACCCTCTCCCTCTCTCTCTCTCTCTCCTGCTTTCCCTCCCTCCCTCCCTTCTCCCACCCTCTCTCTCTCCTCTCTCCTCCTCTCTCCCCCTCCCTCCCTCTCTCCCTCCCTCCCTCTCTCCCCCCTCCCTCCCTCTCTCCCTCCCCCACTCTCTGTCTCTCTCCCCCTCTCTCTTTCTTTCTCTCTCTCCCTCCCCCCTCTCTCCTCCCCCTCTCTCCCTCTCTCCCTCTCCGCTTCTCTCCCTCTCTCTCTCTCTCCCTCCCTCTCTCTCCCTCCCTCCCTCTCTCCCTCCCTCTCCCACTCTGTCTCTCTCCCACTCTCTTTCTTTCCCTCCCTCCCCCCTCTCTCCTCCCCCCTCTCTCCCTCTCTCCCTCCCTCTCCCCTTCCCTCCCCCTCTCTCTCCCCCTCCCTCCCTCCCTCTCTTCCCCCCCCTTAGGTCAAGCAAAAAGCAATGTTCCCAGATGTTTGATTCAACATCCTTTTGATTCTTCCTCCTGAAACACATTGTCTGATAGCTAGTGGGTGGTGATCTGGAAGAGCATCACTTTGTCTGTAGCGTGTGGGCTGTCCAGAAATGATTTCCCTGAAGACACGTCTATTTAGTTCTCTCCTGCCTGCTTGACTTTTAACAAGTATCTTGAGGATTGGCTACACTTTGTGTAGCCTGATCTCATCCAGCTGTTACTTTATTATTTTTTATTTCTCATCACTTGGCGGCCTTTCATTTTATTTTATTTTTCTTGTGAATTATCAGGATTCTGGGTGTCAGTGTCTTTCCCAGAAAGGCACAATATATTTATTCAAATGCCTTCTCAGATTTGGGACACATTGGATGGCCTTGAGTCACTCAATGTGTCTTTCACTTTCGGTGATGGCGAACCGTGTGGGCTTGTCATATTCCAAATTTCCCTTGTGTGGAATAGTATATACGACACAGGTGTCAAACTCACAATGTCACATTGTCGTCACACGACTTTTTCCCCTTCGCTAAACTGGGGGTAGGCATGGCCAGTGCATGATACATCCGGCCTGTGGGCTGACAACTCTGTTATTCTGTTCTGTTCTGTTCTGTTCTGTTCTGTTCTGTTCGGTTCGGTTCTGTTCTGTTCGGTTCGGTTCGGTTCTGTCTCTCTGTCTCTCTGTCTCTCTGTCTCTCTCTCTCTCTCTCTCTCTCTCTCACCCACACACACACACACATACACAGAGAGAGAGAGACAGAGAGAGACAGAGAGAGACAGAGAGAGAGGCATATGATTTGTTTCTGGCTTTCTGGCTTACTCCTAGTTTCATCTGAGTTTCTCAAATGAAATGAGTCTCAAACCAATTTATAGAGGAGCAAAACAAGAACAAGTTTTGTTTTTTTTTAAGGATAACTAACAAGTCAGAAATTGGGAATCAAGTTATAATTGCTTTACTCATCTATGTGGCTCAAAGAATGGCCCACTGCTTCACGAGTTGCACTGGTTGCTGGTCTGCTTCCAAGTGCAATCCAAGGTGTTGGTTGTCACCTTTAAAAGCCCTGTATGACATGGGTCCAGACTACAGTACTTGTGGACCCCATCAGCCAAGGAATTTCAGCTGGCAAGATCCAGGGGAAGAGCCTTCTCTGCTGTGGCTCCTGCCCTCTGAAACATCTTATCTCCTGAGATGAGATTGGCGCCAGCCCTCCTGATGTTTCGTAAGAGCCTTAAGACCTGGCTCTGCCAGATAACTTTGGGACCCAAAGGGGAGCTCCATATTGGAGGTGCTAGACCAGGGGTGTCAAACTCAAAGTCCATGGGCTGGATCCGGCCTGTGGCGTGCTTAGATCTGACCCATAAGGCCACCGTGGAAACAACAAAGGACCAGATCGTGGTGCCTCTGTCAGCAAAAGTAGAGCATGGGAGGGCTGCATGCAAGCTCCGTTTTCAGCCGTGGCATCCTCTGCCAGTGAAAACGGAGCCAGTGATGTTGAGCTGGCCATCCCCGCCCCCTGGCCACGCCCCCCCCACCCCTCCCCTAGGTCAAACACAACCCTGATGCAGCCCTCAATGAAACAGAGTTTGACACCCCAGTGCTAGTCTAATTAAAACTTTATCCCACCTCTCCACTCCTGTGTGTCTGGCTCCCTTCTATTCCATCTCGTGTTGATTTTAATTGCTAATGACTTTATCTGCTGTATTTCTATGATGGTTGGTTTTAATGTTATGCTACAAGACGCCCAGAATCATGGAATACTGGATGGATGGCAGATAAATTTCATAAATAAATGTGAGTGACCCCCATTAATTTTTGTTTTTTGTTTTTGATTTTTTTTTATTTATAAACAAACAGACATGCAATACATAATCAATCGTTCAATGCTTCACCTGAGTACATCTTTTGTGACTTCTTGTTGTTCTCCAATGTTAATCAGTTCATAATATCATCATTTCATTTATTATAACATTTCTCCCACATTTCTTACTTTGCTATTAATACATTTATCTTCTCTCTCCTCTTTCTTCTTCCCATGTTTCATTGCAACATTACCCTATATATATTTCCTCTCTAACCAATGGTAAAATTGTCTCCATATCTTAAAATATTCAGATTCCTCTCTTTCGTTGATTGTCAAAGTCAATCTATTCATTTCTGCAGAATCCAATATTTTCTTAATTACTTCATCCTCTGTAGGGATTTTTTCTGCTTTCCATCTTTGCGCAAATACTATCCTCGCTGCAGTTATTATGTGAGACCCACATTAATTTTGGTGTGTTCAACAAACCATGGTTAAAATAAACCATGGCTTTCATTTTGATACAAGAAATTGCCAGCTGTGAAATTACCAGCTTTTTCTTCTTTCCCTCCATTTTCATATGCCATTTTCTAAGCAGAAGTCCTATACGAGACCTATTAAAACAGCCTACGTGATCCAGAAAAAAAATATGAAATATGAAAATATGAGACCTATTAAAACAGCCTACGTGATCCAAAAAAAAAAGCAATCTTAAAAAAAAAAACTGGATACTTTTTCTGTACCTTCCTTGCTGCATGTACACCAGTCCACCTTATTCAGCACTGCAACATAAGGCTGCTTAAAATAGCAATATTTTAAGCTATTAAAACCACAGCAGCCAAAACAGCTATTTTGGTGCAAACCACCTCTAATTATTTCCAACCATAACATCTGAGCTATAGACAGTTCTGCCACCTCTTTTTTGTGATATCTGTGGAATGAAGCTTTCTAAAGGCAAATTTGTAGAGATGTTTTTTATTCTAATGGAGTCAAATGTGGACTCACACCTTCCATGCTTACGAATTGGGTTTTTTTTTTCCCTTGACAAACACATGTTGACATTTCCCTTAAAGACAAGTGGTAGAAACAGTGGTAGGCTCTTTAGGTTATTGCTTTCACTGCCACGTCCTGTTCTGCACATCTCAACTGAACCCTGTTGGTTTCTTTAAGACTAAACAAACTGACATTTATATATGTGGGCTATGTTTCTTTTTAAGGAATTGGTGTTTAATTTGAAATGAATTGCCAAAATTTACTGACGACATTTCATGTTGTATATTGTGAACGTTTTAATTCTGCACTAATTTTGTTGTGAAGCACTAAGAGTCCAGTGGTCTACAGTAATCTATGCTTCTCCACCCCAGACCACCCCAACGATGCCCTTGATGTGATGTCCCACTGCCTGCAGGCCGTGCGGGTCTGGATGGGGAGGAACAGGCTCAGACTCAACCCCTCCAAGACCGAGTGGCTGTGGCTTCCAACGCCCCGATATAGTCAGCAGGTGCCATCGCTGACTATTGGGGGTGAATCTTTGCCCCCCACAGAGAGGGCTCGCAATCTGGGTGTCCTCCTGGACGCACGGCTGTCTTTAGAAGAGCATATGACGGCCGTGGCCAGGGGGGCCTTTTATCAGGTTCGCCTGATTCGCCAGTTGCAGCCCTTTCTGGACCGGGATGCCCTGCACACGGTCACTCACGCCCTTGTTACCTCCCGGTTGGACTATTGTAATGCTCTCTCCATGGGGCTCCCCTTGAAGAGCACTCAGAGGCTCCAACTGGTCCAGAATGCGGCCGCGTGGGTGGTTATGGGTGCAACTCGTTGCTCCCACGTGACACCCCTCCTGCGCGAGCTGCACTGGCTCCCAGTGGTCTTCCGGGTGCGATTCAAGGTGTTGGTTACCACCTTTAAAGCGCTCCATGGCACAGGACCCGGGTACCTTCGAGACCGTCTTCTGCCACCAATAGCCTCCCACTGACCAGTCCGTTCCCACAGAGACGGTCTCCTTAGGGTGCCATCGGCCAAGTTATGTCGGCTGGCGACACCCAGGGGGAGGGCCTTCTCTGTCGGAGCCCCAGCCCTGTAGAATGAACTGCCCCCGGAAATACGTAAGATCTCCGACCTCCAGGTGTTTCGCTGAGCACTGAAGACCCTGTTGTTCCGCCAGGCTGGGCTATCAACATAATAATTTTAAATTGGGGTATTTTAAATTTCTGGGATTTTAATTGGAGCCTAATCTATTTAATGATTTTAAATTTTAATCATTGTTTTGTTCTGTGTTTTTAAATAGGGTGGTATAGAAATAAAATTATTATTATTATTATTATTATTATTATTATTATTATTATTATTATTATTATTATTATTCTCATGGTTAATGAAGGATAAATGGCAAACAAAAGAATGGAAGAAATTGTATAGCAAAGTAAAAAAGGAATGGAAATGGGGTAGAATTCTCAGGAAAACAAGAGGCGAATGACTCAAAGGTGTTTTTTCAAGAGGCAAACTGGACTTTCTGGTTTTTCTTTGAAGATGTTTCGCTTCTCAACCAAGAAGTGAAAAAAAGGAATGTATTATGAATTTATTATTGTATAGATTTACGTTAAATATTGGTTTACCAATGTATTGTTTATATTCTCTTATGTTGGTTTTTTTTTTTTTTGCTTTTCTTTTTTTCTTTTTGTTTTGTCTTGTTTGGTCTTGTTCTTTTTTCTGTTTTTGTCTTCTTTTTAACTATAAATGCAAATAAAGATTATTTTTTTAAAAACCTAGAAAATCCAATTGCCTCTTGAAAAAGCACCTTTGGGACAACCATGACCTGGATGGCTGAGAATCTCCATAGACAAAGAGATGGTTGGATGGATGGATGGATGATGGATGGATGGATGGATGGTGAAGATTGAGTGCTGAGTGTTGAAGGCATTGGCCAGGTATAGCAGGAAGATGTGGGTCATCTTAAAAAAGGAGCTTGTAACAACATAAAACTATAACTTCAATGTACTGTGGAGGTTAATGGACAGAAAACATATTCTGCACAGAGATAGTGTTTTGCTAATATTCTGGGTTCCTAAATAGAATAAGGGAGAAGAATAACAAGATTTCCCACCAGCATCGGACGCTCCTTGCATGACAAGTCATGCAAACAGAGCTGTTGAGGTCCTTTCCTCATAATTCTGAATGCCATGCCTCTTACGTCTCTGTTTTTCTTTCTCTCCATTTAGGCTTAGGGGATTGTTTTTCTCTTTAATTTCATCTCTTTTCCCGTGCTCTTCTTTCTGCTGTGTTCATGCACAGATTACTTCAAGTAAGATCTGATTTTACTACCCTAAAAGCTTCTTTGGAAGCAAGTTCCTTGGAAATTGTATTCATGATGTCTGGAATGTTCTGGCCTCTTGCTTTCCCTTTTTGTTTCAAGGACAAATGAATTCTTTGCTGCCATCTGTCCAGACTTCCTACTACAATGAGTTATGCATCGACAATGCCCATGGAGAGGGGAGGCCTGCCCTTCCCTGCCCCCCAGAATTTTTTTTAATGGGATCTCATCCAAAAACTCTTCAGCATTCCACAATCTGTTGACCATAAGGAGATAGTAGGGTGTAGACTGTTAGTTTACTTTGGGTCCTCTATCTGCCTAGTCTTCATCTAATGAATTGCTAATTTGAAGTCATTTTTATCTGCTTTTCTTTCCAACCACACATGGGCAGAATGCATGTGTCTACCTACATCCCTATCACATTCTCCTGACAGGGATGTAGCTAGATACTATATTGTATCTATCCCTATATTTCCTGCAAATAAATCTCTCAATATAGTTATAAAACTTGTTTTGCTAATCTTTTCTCAAGTTTGATTCTTACTCTTACGCTCTCAAGGATGGTCACACACATACCCAGAATTCTTCAACTGGCAACAATAGTAACAGTGGTGGGATTCAAATTTTTTTTACTAGTGGTTCTCTGAGCGTGGCTTGGTGGATGTGGCATGGCTTGGTGGGCATGACTTGGTGGGCATGGCAGGGGAAGAAAACTGTAAAATCTCCATTCCTTCCCCACCCCAAGAGAAGGATACTGTAAAATCCCCATTTCCTCCCAATCAGCTGGGACTCGGGAGGCTGAGAATAGATGGGGGCAGGGCCAATCAGAGATGGTATTTACCGATTCTCTGAACTACTCAAAAATTTCCACTACCGGTTCTCCAGAACTGATTAGAACCTGCTGAAACCCACCTCTGAACGGTAACATACACAATCTTCAGTTCATGTGGCATCTGCTCAGAAGTAAAAGCCATCTCTAGTGGGTGCCTGCTGATATGAGTCAAGGTTGATACGTGCCCATAGCATTCATGACAGCTTGTACCACCCTGGATCATGAAGATTGAAAACCCTCAAGATGAAACATCTGGGGGATTTCAGCACCAGTCCTTCAGGAACCCAAGAAGGGCTAATGATAGAATAGAATATAATTCTTTATTGGCCAAGTGTGATTGGACACACAAGGAATTTGTCTTGGTGCATACGCTCTCGGAGTACATAAAAGAAAAGATACATTCGTCAAGAATCATAAAGTACAACAGTTAATGATAGTCATAGGGAAACAATATAAATCTTAAGGATACCAGCAACAAGGTTACAGTCATACAGTCATAAGTGGGAGGAGATGGGTGATAGGAACAATGAGAAGATTAATAGTAATGCAGACTTAGTAACCAGTTTGACAGTGTTGATGGAATTATTTGTTTAGCTACTCAAAATACTCTAGAAATATTTTGTCCCCACAGCTTGACCTTGAGGCACTAACATCCAGCCACTAGCACCAGCTAGCACTCCCTCAAACGATCATAGTGCCCTTTTCCCCCAACTTCTGGATCTGAAACCTTGCTTAAGTCACCTATTTCTGGACAGATTCTTTTTTTTTTCTTTTTTTTTTTTATTGAAAAAGTTTTCAAATACAAATTTTCCCCCCTTTTTTCCCCCTCCCCCTCCCTAACCCCCCCTCCCCACCCATCCCCCCCTGTGACTTCTTCGTAACAAAAAACCTAATTCATAACAGATTACTTACTCCCTCCTCTAAATACTGACCTTTACTTACTAAAAATATTATTAATATTATAACATCCCCCTTTATCCATACATTTCAAGAAAGAAAGAAAAAAAAAAGACATTATACTATAACATTGTAAAATAACTTCTAATTTAGCATAATAGTATTATAACTCCCAATTTGGCAATAATCTGCCCTTTTTTTTCTTCTCCCAAGCTTATATCTATATATTACTACAACAAATCAAAACCACCTTCCGCTTTAAAACTATACAATAAATCCTACTTTAACATTTAATCTTCTGTATGTATTACTATAACATTTCAAAGCGGCCTTCCCCATAAAATCTAATTTAACATTTATTCCACTCTATCCATTTCCTCCACTCCCCTAAATATATCACTTAAAAATCCCTTTTCTTAAACTAATCAATCTGCAAACTAGCTTATTCACCCACTGTCCTGCAAAATTACCATACACAACAATTCTTAATATCTTTGATTCACTGCCCACGCTACTTAAAAATATATGTATATATATTCCATTATATCTAAATAAAAAAGAAAAGACAATGACTTTAAATTTATAGTCCATATAATATCTTCTTGAAAGTCTTTCCACTGGATTGTTAGGACCATCATCCATAATAGGGTAACATAGCTTGCTGATGCAACAGTTTATTCAAAATCTTCAATCATATCCGCCCCCATCAGAAGTAAATATCCTCTTATATGTATAAAAGTAAAAACAACCACCCGAGTGACATTATAATTATATTCCATATAGTAATAATTGTGGCTTTCATCAGGATTATTGATTCCCATCATCGTAGTGGGTAACAACCTGATCTTCTGCTTGCCCCAGCATAATTCTCTTGCCTTATGATTCAAGATAATTATAATATATTTATCAGCACAAAAAAGGAATTCCAAAGTGGATAATTCAAATCTGTAAACCCTGTCAATCCTACAAAACACGTCATCATCCTCTTGTACAGCAAGGACATAGCAACATATACAGACCTCACAAGCTAAATATTTCCATAGCATGTGTGCATGTGCTCACAAAAGTGCAGGTAAAGTTAAGTAAAGTTCTCACATTTATCTGCAAAATGTGACTATTTTATTTCATTATGTTGCCTCAGTGGAGCAGTGATTATCTCAGAACTTGGAATAACACCAGTTAAATCAACTAATATGAACCTCTCAACCTGCTACAGAAGAATTGGGAACATTTGTTCCAGCTGCTTGTTTTAGTAGATTTATTTTGCATTACTCTTCATTATATCACCCAATGAAAGTTTTGGATGAAGTGTTCTACCTTGAATCATTAATCTACTGTATATGTAATTTGTGGATTTGGCTCTAACCTGTTAATAGCTCTTTGTTTCTGACTGTTTTCATTTCATGTACTTTCCTTTCACATAAATCCTACTCTTTTCTGATCTGACTAATGTGATGAAGGATCTGAAAGTCAATCAAAATCATGAGTTATAATCGGCAAACCAAAGCAAAACTAAATGATTCTTTGAAGCACTGACTTGAGTAGTTTCTGCATAACAATAATTAAGGACCTACCACTATACGAGCAAATGGTATGCTAGCTACCACTAGATGGTAGATGGTTCATGGCTGGTATATTTTTATCTGATGTCCACATACCAGGTTGTGTTTTATTTTACAAGACAGGGCTTTAAGCAAGCTATAAAATAGCATCTTTTGTTGTTCTTATTAGCACTTTACCCAAAACATACAATTTCTATGCTAGTTTATTCATCAATGCCTAAATCACTCCATATAAACACAGAGAATGATTCAAACTAAGGGATTCATAAAGAAAGATATTTTCCTGAAGTCACATCAAGGTTCATTAGTGTGTTAAACGATTAAAGAAAAACTTTTTAAATTCTGCTCAAAGAGAAATGAGTTCAGGGCAACTCCCTATTGTTTAATCCCACTACGTAAAGTAAAACTTGATTCATTTCCAAATATTTTTCAAAATAATGTCTTGTGCAATGGAAATTAACAAGGTCACCAAAACATGTATCTTGGTACTGTGCGCTAGAATGCTTTTTTCTGGGAGTTTTTACAAATGGTAAATAAGGAAAGTTCAAATATGGAGAGAGGCTTCAAGGGCATATTTAACCAGCTTGTTTAATCATGCGTTGTTGAATAAGTCATGATATACTGTACTGTCCCACAGCACTAAGGCTAAACCATCAAACATTATTTCCTAATCACAGCAGCTGTGGAAGTCGCTAAACAAGCTATATTAGGATTGAGCACAACATGAAAAACTAGCATTGATTTGACAGTGTTTCTCTGGATGATCCTTTGGGGTTTAGGATTTAAGTGCGCCTGCATAGAATAGACATATCCACCCAAAGCTAATAGGTCTGGAATGTCACACTTTCATCAGCTTTCCTTCAGCATGCTATGTCTCAAAGGTCCAAGGCTGGACCTAGCTAGAACTGAAGTAAGCACGCTCAGGAACGATCAAGCAAACAAAACTTTTAATTAGGCCAGAGCCTCAGTACTCAATGAGTGTGATCAAAGTCTGTTCCAAAGTCATCACTGGGAGCTCCTGCCTCCCAGCGTGCTTTATCGGCAAGGGACCATGCCCTCCAGCCGGCCAGACACGCCTCCACCTTGTAGCCAACATCCAGCAAAAGTCCTAGGTCCCTGGATGTCGGTCGCTGTCTCGGCTCATGGTGGCCACGGAGTGGCGTTCTGAACTTCCATCAGCAGTGGGGTGTGGCTGTGTTGCTCCCCACTGAATGCCGGCATGCCAGGCAGAGCAATCAGCTGTTGAGCAGTTGGGATGTGGCCTCCTGGGCATTCGCCGAACAGTTGGTCGGCGGTAGCACTTCCGCTATAGCCTCGTTCGTCACTCGCTCCACTCTGCACCACTCTGCCTTCCACCCACTTCCCCCCAGGTATGGTGAACCCTGTGCCGGGGTTTGACACTATGCACAATATGACAAAAAAGTAGTCAAACTACTTCATAAGTAGTTAGGATAGCGTGAGAAGTTTTATATCCAAATATATTTTATTCTTTATACTGTTTCCATCTTCTCTTAAAATATTAACAGAAACCACAATAGTCTGAGAATCAGTGCCTCCAAGTTAATCAAATTAGTCAACGTCCTCAACCCCTGAAATAATCCCAAAGGTGCTTTTTTCAGGAGACAATTTATTTTTCAGGACTTCCTTATTTTTCCTTTGAAGATGTTTTACTTCTCATCCAAGAAGCTTCATCAGCTCTGACAGGATAGTGGGGAATGGAAGGATTTATATTCCTTGCAGACAGGTGGTCATTTGCATTCTTTTAGAGCAGGGGTGTCAAACTTGTAGGCCACGAGTTTGACAGCCCTATTTTAGACGGTCATTGAAGCACTTGGAGGTTTATCTGTGTCCTCTTTGAATGGGGTGGGAGTAGGAATGGATTTCCAGAGGAAAAATTGCAGACTACAGGAACCAGAAGCACTATTCAGGTGACCCTAAGGACACAGATAAACCTCCAAGTGCTTTGAGGACCTGCTAAAAGGATGCAAATGTCCAGCTGTCTGCAAGGAATATAAATCCGTCCATTCCCCACTATCCTGTCAGAGCTGAAGAAACGTCTTGGATGAGAAGTGAAATGTCTTCAAAGAAAAAACAAGAAAGTCCAGTTGCCTCCTGAAAAAGCACCTTTAGGACAACCATGACCTGGATGACTGAGAATCTCTACAAACCCTGAAATAAATTACCCGGACCTAATCCACATATTAAAGGATAAGGTCTGCAAACACAGAGTTATTTAAGTTAGATCTCCCAGCAGAACTGTGTGTTCACAAGAATACTTATTCACACACACACACACACACACACACACACACACACACACCCCTCAAGTGTCACCCTAGAATAAGCACATAAATACTTTCCACACCCTGGACAAGCTCCCCCTATAAGAGTCTGCCGCTGTACCCCATTTCTCTACAGCCTGCCCTTAAAAGCAAAGAAGAAGAAACTGTTTTGCTTTTAGGAATAAATATTTCTTCTTTCCTCACAGCTGTCTGGATCTCATTTTTATATATTCTTCTGCAACCCTGGCTTGAGTTGGAACCTCAAATTATTCTTCTGATAACAGCATCCTTCTCCAAGCCTAGGAATCGAAACGCACCATTCCAACTAAGGTGTGATATGAGACAGACGTGGTATTCAGCAGGTTCTGACCAGTTCTGGAGAACTGGTAGCGGAAATTTTGAGTAGTTCAGAGAACCAGTAAACTGGCCCCTCCCCCAACTATTCTCTGCCTCCCAAGTCTCAGCTGATTGGGAGTAAATGGGGATTTTGCAATAACCTTCCCCTGAAGTGGGGAGGGAATGGAGATTTTACAGTATCCTTCCCCTGCCACAGCCACCAAGCCACACCCACCAAGCCATGCCACGGCCACCAAGCCACACCCTCAGAACCGTTAGTAAATAATTTTGAACCCCACCACTGATGTGAGAGGAATTGGTCTCACTCATCTTCACTCCGTTTTCTGGTGTGTTTCATGCAGCTATTCTCTTTATGAAACAGAGACCTTTTTTGGAACCACGCTACAGTTCTGTTCTGTTTTGTTTTTAATTCTGACTGGAACCTGACAGGAATATAACATCCTCACTGACTCATAATTTGATCTGTATTTTATCTTTTTGATTCAGTCCCTAGCTATGAGGATATGCATTAAATCCACAGAGAAGGGACTGATTGCTTGGCTAACTGACTAAACTAAATATATAGTATATAAGGGACGGCAACTCACAACATTGTACCCCGACACAAACACACACAGCCCTACATGATATATAAAATGAGACGAAGGTGGGAGAATAGCATTTAAATTTCTCTGCTCCCTAACTTGGACACAACTTTCTGGCCACAGACCAGTTTCTTTTGCCAGAAAAGAAACAATGTAGTTTTTACATATAAATAACTATGGTTGCCCTCTTTGCTTAACCTTACTGCTTCTTCCCAGCACTGAGAGATGACTTTGAAATCATTCCAAGGACAAGCACTTCCAATAACTTTTCAACTCTGGAAAAGTATCCTCAGTATTTTCAAGTGTCAAGAAGTTTAACTTGGAATGAGAACTCCAATAAGCAGTCTTAAAGTCTTTTCATGATTATAGCAGGGTTTAAAAAAAAAATAATCAGTGGGATAAGCAAGAAGGACTTTGCAGATTTTGAAGGCAGTACATTCTTCTAACAAAGGTCAAGCATCATTTCCTTATAATTAAGATCATCCCCTTAAAGCTGTTTCACAAAGCCAAAGTGGCTTTTTTAACAGCAAAAGGCCTTGTTCCTTCTTTTTACTATTATAATTTTTTGGGGGTGGGGTGGGGTGAGGGGGAATACTTATTATGTTGCTTCTTCAAAACTTAACAAAATGAGAATTGTGGTATCTCCATGCCCCAAATGATTCCTCAAACCAAATTCAGGCCATCTAAAAATAGGGATTTCCATTACTCATGACTTGTACTATTAAATTTAATCTAATAATAATAATAGTTATCATGATTTATTAAATGCATACACTGCCTGATTTCCCAGCAACTCATATCTTATCTAAATATTGCTTCCAAATTATTATTTTTTTAAAAAAAAAACTTCCCCTCTTTTTTAAATCATTTTTTGAGGTCAGGGTTTTCAAATTAATCAGTTTATTATATTGGTATAAAATGAAAACGGGTTATAATGGGATTAAACATCACATCCAGATGGGCCTTCCAATACCTGTAGAGTTGTTTAAAATGCAAAAGGAAGTTTGTTGAAGTAAATTGAATCTTTCTTCCTTTTAAAAATGTATATATTTTATTTTAGATATACTTAAAATACAAAAATAATAGCAGAAAGAATAAACAATTAATAAACAATGCAACAAACAAGGACTTATATTCAATTTTGCAGCTAGTAAGATTGTTGGATGAGCAGGCACAAAAACAGCCAGGGAAGTGATTGAAGCCTGAGAAACGGGCCGCTCATCAATCAACAGGAGGGCTGATTTACTCCCAGTTTATCAAGTACTTAGGAGGTGAGGGCTTGGCAGCACAAGGAAACAACAGTCAATGACTTAATAGCCAGACATCAACATCACAATCTATATCTAAAAAGCTGTATATAATAGGCACCATATAAATACCAAAAGCTTGAAAGACAAAACCCTCTGGTCTCACTTACCGACCCAGATTGGATTGTGCAACATTATCCTGGGAAACATATATTTGCCTTCATTCATGAGAAACAATTGAGATGTTTTTACAGTGTTTTAGTATTTATATCATATTCTCATATTTTATTTTAAAATGATGTATGCACACCAGTAGTGGGTCCCGTCACTACCGGTTTGCTCGTGGGCGTGCATGCGCAGAAGTGTCCGGGTGGGTGGGTGGAGCCTCCCGCCACTGCCGCTACCAGTTCGTTCGATCCAGGGCGAACCGGTAGCAACCCACCATGATGCATATATACCTAAAAGAAATAAGCACGCACACTTTTCTAGTAATGTACTCTTTTTTTATATTCTGTTCCTGCTGGCTGCTTTTCTTAGCTGTCAACATTTCTTCAGTCTATTAATATTTCTTTTGTTTGGCAAATGCAGCATTCCATTTAATTTCAGTCATTCTGCTTCAGAACTAATTAACATCGTCGTTAAAATACTTTAATCTCTTAATTGATTGTCTTCATGAATACATTTTAAGCTACATAAATCAGTAGTAGAGTTAGCGCATGTAAGAAAACTGCTCAACAATGATAGCTCTTTGAGAAGGGCAGCGGTTCCATTTTCACAGTGAAAAGATTGCTCTTAAAACAGGGTGAAGATTATTTATTTTAAAACAGAAGAAAAAAGTTCAGCTTTTCAAGCACAGTTATTTCATGTTATAAACTAAGTTAATTTTAATTTTTAATTTTAATTTTTAATTATTGTTGTGTCCTGTGTTTTTAAATTGGCTGTACACCGCCCTGAGTCCTTCGGGAGAAGGGTGGTATAGAAATAAAATTATTATTATTATTATTATTATTATTATTATTATTATTATTATTATTATATCAATTGAAATTTCATTTCACAATTTTAATACAAAATTGGGAGTATGTGAACCATGAAAAGAGCCCTGGTGGTGCCATGGTTAGAATACAGCATTGCAGACTAACTCTGCCCACAGCCTGGAGTTCAATCCTGACGGGGATCAAGTTTGACTCAGCCTTCTGTCCTTCCCAAATAAGGACCAGATTGTTGGGGAAAATATGCTGAGCAGAGAGTGCTGTAAGGTACTGTGGAGCGGTATATAAGTCTAAGTGCTAGTGCTATGATTAAGTGAAAATAGAGAAACTCCATTGGCTGTGGTCAGCACTGTATTAAGTCACAGTTTACGTAGCCATGCTTTGATGAATAACAAGTCATAGCTCTGAATCACACATTGCCCTAAGGCTATAAACCAGTGGTGAAATCCAATTTTTTTTACTACTGGTTCTGTGGGCGTGGCTTGGTGGGCGTGGCTTGGTGAGCATGGCAGGGGAAGGATACTGCAAAATCTCCATTCCCTCCCCACTCTGGGGCCAGCGAGAGGTGGTATTTACTGGTTCTCTGAACTGCTCAAAATTTCCACTACCAGTTCTCCAGAACCTTCTAGATTTCACCCCTGCTATAAACCCTCACAGGGTCTATATTCTTAAATGGAAGGCAACCTGCTCATGTTTTAGCATAGTATATGAACACGATCTGAATGTGAGAGTGTTTATCTGGATGAATTTCGTGGATTATTATTATTAAGGGTGCATGTCCTTGGCTTACAACCACAACTGAGCCAACGTTTCTGTTAAGTGAAACATTTGTTAAGGGAGTTTTGCCCCATTTTATGACTTTCCTCGCCACAGTTGTTAAGTGAAATATTGAAGTTGTTAAGTTAGTAACCCGGTTGTTAAGTGAATCTGGCTTCTCCATTGACTTTGCTTGTCAGAAGGTTGCAAAAGGTGATCACATGACCTTGGGACACACCTACGGTCGTAAGTATGAACCAGTTGCCAAGGATCTGAATTTTGGTGCCATATTCATACGGGGATGCTTCAAAGGTCGTAACTGTGAAAAATGGTCATAAGTCACTTTTTTCAGTGCTGTTGTAACTTTGGCCACTAAGTGAGCTGTTGTAAGTCAAAGACTAGCTGTATTGAGAGATGTTTCTTTCATTGTTTGAGGAAAGATTTCATCTTCTATAAACATGGGCAGTGTTTTAATGAGTCTTTTATGTGTAAAATTGGTTTCCATTAGCTTAGATGTTTGTCTTTGAATTATATCTTAGGGTGCAATTTTCATTTGGATTTAGGGTTGTTGTTTTTTTTTTTTTTTTTTTTTAAATATTTTTATTATACCTTTTTCTTTTATAATACATCACCTTTCCAGTTTTGCAACAACAGTGTACTGGCTGTATCCAGTCTTTTTTAAGTATACATAGTATTTATACACCCTAATAATTCAGTATTCTCTCAATCAAACATTATAGTCTTTTTTAAATGCATAGTGTTGTACATCATAGTTATAACCATTATTTTAATAATTGTACCCTAATATTTTATATATATATATATATATATATATATATATATATATATATATATATATATATATATATCCTTTCCCCTCTCCACTTCCCTCTCCTTCCCTCTCTCCTACTCCTCTCCTCCCATCCATTTCCCACTCTCCTTTCCCCTCTCTCCTTCCCCCTTCTTCCGTCTCCTTCCTTCTCCTCTTCCCTTGGCTTTTCTCCCCTCTTCTCCTTTCCTCTGCCACTCCACTCCACTCCATTCCACTTCCCTCTCACCCTTCATCTCTCCCCTTCTCTTTCATCTTTTTCTGTTTCTTATTTTGTATAAATTTCCATTTCCCTACAGAGTACAGTGTATTTTCCGGATAGCGTCTCTTTCAAATATAACTATTCGTAAAATATGTGTGCATATGTGTACAACTGGTTTCCATTAGATTAGAGGATGTTTGTCTTTGAATTATATCCTAGGGTGCAATTTTCATTTGAATTTGACTTGGTTTGTCAGAAGGTCACAGAAAGGGATCACGTGACTCTGAGACTCTGCAACCGTCATAAATATGTACCATTTGCAAGCATCTGAATTTGGATCGTGACCATGGGGATGTTGCAACGGTCATAAGTGTGAAAAACTTTCATAAGTCAACTTTTTTCAATCCCGCTGCAACTTGGAACAGTCACTAAATGAACCGTCGTAAGTCGAGGACTACCTGTATCCAGAACACATGCAACAGGGCTGGAGTTCATGATGCGCTTCTATTTTAAACCATTGCATTTCACCCTTCTTCCAAAGCAATCGGTGAAAAAGTCTTAACAGTTGGGACTACTCTTGAAATGTGTCAAAATATTGGGCGAGGCAACTATTTTAACATCTGTACTGCCCAGCTGTATGGGGTAATTTAAGCCTGTCTCACTCATGGTCTAGGAAGAAATGTCATGGAGATATGGAAAAGAAAGTGGCTTGCAAGGCATATTTGGGCTTTTGGGGAAAGTACAAGACAGGGAAATCCCTATATATCTGAAAAGAGCAAGTCTGACTCATGAATGTTTAAAATGTCTTTGTATATGTGGGTGTCAAAATGAAAGACTCACTTGTTTTTCCGAGAGATCTCAAAGAGAACCCGTTCCATGGAGCAACTCCTGCCTATCTGCCCATTCATCTCTCACATCTTCTCAAACTGACAGCTTCTGTGTGAGCCGAAATGTACACATCTGGCTGAACACGGTGGAAAGACAGAAGCTCACAGACATAGATCTGGTCAGCTGTGACTGCAACTTTCCAGATTGATTTGCTCTTCTGCGGCGGATTGTGTGATCTCCTCTCTGCAAATATATACCGCAAATGTACAGTGTTGCAAATTTTCCTCCCTCTTGTTGTAAGCATGCAAATACAACTAAGTGTTTCATAGGCCACTTTTTTTGCTGCATGAAATACTACTGCAAACCGGCTTGGATTTTAAATGGCAGGGTAGGCGCCTCTTAACTTTCTATTATTTATTTAGTTTATTTTATATATTTGACTTATTTGTGTAGCCATCCATCTCACAAGAGAAAGACTTTGGGCAGGAAATAACACTTGATTAAGCAGTTTTTTAAATGATTTTAAAGCCCAAGACTGTCACAGCTAATTCTGTTGGTGAACCTCGATCATACATGTAACATGTTTTGTATATACGAAGGGTATCAAACTCAAGGTCCGGGGACCAGATCCAGCCCACAGGATGCTTGGATCTGGCACATGTGGCCCTCCTAGGCTCCGTTTTCAGCTGCAACAGTCTCCTGCCACCATCTGCCAGTGAAAACAGAGCTGGGGGGGACCGCATTTGCCCCCCCCCCCGAAGCTCCCTTTTCACTGGCAGAGGGAGGCAGGAGGCTGTGGCAGCTGAAAATGAAGCTCTGAAGCCCATTTTTACAGGCAGAGGCCTTGGGCGACCACAGATGTCCCTGATACGAATGACATCAAGCTGGCCACGCCCACCCTGGCCATGCCCATCCCAGCCATCGAGGTCAAACACGACCCTGATTCATCCCTCAATGAAATAGAGTTTCACACCAGTGGTGAGTTGCACCGGTACCCGGGAGCCGGGAGTGGTGACGATATGACGTCACTGAACCAGTTCTCCCCCTGCCCCTCCACACACCCCCGCATTATTTTTACCTTTTATTTGGCCCCACCCCCAATCTATTGCTGCCTCCTGAGTCCCAGATGATGGCTAGAGGGAAAAAACTGTTTAAACTCTTGCCGCGGGGCTTCAAAGGGCCGTCCTACAGCTGATCAGTGTTAAAAGAAAACAAATGAGTAGCTATGCTAGGGAAAAACGAAACTGAAAGTAAAGCAGGCTCTGCTGCAATGTGACAAAATGAGGCAGGGAGAGATTTCTTTTTCTTTTTGCTCACCAAAAAAGGTAGGTGCAAACAATGGGAAATTTAGGGGAAAAGAGGAGAGTTCAAGATTTTAAAACACAAAAGAAAAAAAGCTCTATTTAACTAGGGAATTGTAATAATTGAGATACTATTAATTGTATATTTGTTGAAAGCAGAAATGGTTAAGTTGTGGTTTGGAGGAATATATGGGGGAAATTATTTGGTTTATTATTATTGGTAAATATAATTAATTGATTTGTAAGAAATTGGATTGCATGGAAATAATTGGAATATTCATGTTCATATTGATTAATATACAAAAAAGATAGTTATATAATTAATTGGTTTATATTAAAATGTTGAATTTGTATTAAACAACTGTAATATTACATAATTAACCAATGTGAGGATGGATATAAAAATAGATGACAATGGGAAGGGCTATAATATAGAATAGAAGGAAAAATTGAATTTGATTAAGTTTGGGATGAGGATGAAGGGTAATGTTTTTTTAAAAAAATAGATGAGGAATAAATATGGCAAAAAGGAAATATAGAAATTGTAAATTTAATTGAAATGACTAAACACTGTTTAAATTTGTGAACCGGCCAAATACTCTGTTCAAAGAAAATACATTGTATGTTTGTATGTGTGTTTCTAATTATTGCTATTCATTCATATTTGTTCTCTTTTATTCTTTAAAGTTTAACAATTCATTCTTTATCTTAATATCTTTATATTTGTTAGGGGTTGCCTTTCTTCCCTTTCATCTTTTTTATTGTACAGCAATCTTTCTCCTCAAACCTACCACCTCTCTCTTTTCTTTCCTTCTTACTTTCTCTTCCCCCCCCTTCTTCTCCTCCCTACTTCCTTTCTCCTTCTCCTCCTCTCTTCCTCCTCTCTTACCCTCACTCCTACTCTAATTTCCCTTCCCTTCCTTCCTCCCTTCTCTTCCTTCCCTCTGTCTCCTTCCTTTTTCCATCTCTCTTCTCCTTCCTTCATCCCTCTATTGCTGTATCCTTTTGTGCATATGGACTACTCAGAGGGCTGAAAAAAATATTTTTGACTGGTCCTCGCACTTTTGACCAGTCCTCGAAATTACGACTGTCCTCACATTTTATGTTTTTTGCCCTATCTTGTCACCATGGTGAAGAGAAACAGTTGTGAAATGAGTAACATGGCTGTTAAGAATGCTGCAGGGGCATAAATGTGAGGATGGTCATAAGTGTGAGGACCAGTCAAAAGTGCGAGGACCTGTCAGAAATGACTTTTTTCAGCCCTCTGAGTAGTCCCTATACACATAGCCATGGCCACCCGGTCACATGACCAGCTAGCCATGCCCACCCAGTCACATGACCTCCAAGCCACACCCACAAAATAAGCCACACCCACAGAACCGGTAGTAAAAAAAATTTAGAACCCACCCCTGTTTCACGCCCCTGGTATCAGGGGTAAAATTCAGCAGGTTCTGAACGGAAATTTAGAGTAGTTTGGAGAACCAGCAAATACCACCTCTGGCTGGCCCCAGAGTGGGGTGGGAATGGAGATTTTGCAATCTCCTTTCCCCAGGAGTGGGGTGTGAATGGAGATTTTGCAGTATCCTTCTCCTGCCATGCCCACCAAGCCACGCCGACCAAGCCATACCACACCCACCAAGCCACACCACTCCCACCAAGCCATGCCCACAGAACCAGTAGTAAAAAAATTTGAATTTCACCACTGCCTGGTATATACCATATCATGGGGCTATGCCCTTTCTCTTGATAGTCCAAAGGAAATGTTCAGTATTCAAGTCTCATTGTAGGATTCTGTCAATCAAGGAAGTACAACCTATCAGCACCAAAGTCCATTGTATTTAGCAATTCGTCTGTAATTGCGGAGACAATTACATTGGCAGAACTGATAGGTGCCTGGCTTTCAGAATGAAAGAACACTTTCCAAAATGGGTCCAGACAGTATTGAGTAATCCAACAGCAAATCATAGCCATAAAATGCCTTCTTCTTCTATCGTGAGACATATACTAGCTACAGGTCACCAAGTTGATCCAAATACTGCATTCAGAATTTTATGGCGTCACAGGAACTCTCATTTTCTGCGGTTCGCTGAAGCGGTTGCCATCAATTGGGTGATGCAGAAACAACTGTATGTCAATCTGCGCCTTCTGTGGATGTAACATTTCATCACTGGTTGGTGTTCACACACATTATATGTCTAAGTAACACTCTCGATAGACTTTATGCTCTATGTTGATTTTTAACTGTGTTATTGTAAGTTTGGTACTGACGAGTCAGTATAAAATGCTTGCATCTACCGCCATTCGTCTTTTAACTGCTTTGTTCAAATTGTTAAAGGGGACTCACTGCTTTAAATTTTGGATTCGTTGAAGGTAACCTTTCTCAGGACACAGCAAAACTAATCAAACGAGTTATTCCCAGAACAAGGAGGTGACATGTAAACTTATTTTGTATTGGGTTAGGGTTTTCTTACACACTGCTGATACCTACAATCTGATCATAGTTAGTAGAACCATTTTAAAACCATATATAAAGCACCAGAAGATAAGCCACTGGAGAATCAATGATACAGCATCATGTATATAAAGACTAAAAGACAACCTAAAAGATAATCTAGATTAAAAGACAAAAAACTGCATCAATGCCAGCCTTATTCAATTCTTTAATTGAATAATTCAATTCTGGTCCATGGAGTGTGGGTTGGGACCCCTGCTTTAACAGGGGTAAAAACTCTTGGAAGTATCAACCAAGCCTTCCACCTATTCATTTCCATCTCCTGGGTCTCAAGGTGGCTTCCAGGCTTTTGTAACTAGAAAGCTGCTTATTCCAGGTTCATTTTTCTGAAATGCGACATGTTATTACTAAATATTACTCCAGGTAGCAGAAGAAATCATATTTATTGATTGCTGGAATTGTTAGAAGAGAGTAATATCAAAGGGGATGGTGTTATGGGTACAATTAACCTTGGTCTTTCTACAGCAAAATCAAAATAAAATTTAGAAAACAGCCTCATTCACTGATCTTAATTTGGGCAAAAGAGGCATTTACTAGAGGTGGGTTTCAGCAGGTTCTGACCAGTTCTGGAGAACCGGTAGCAGAAATTTTGAGTAGTTCAGAGAACTGGTAGTAAAAATTCTGACTGGCCCCGCCCCAATCTATTCTCTGCCTGCCAAGTCCCAGCTGATCAGGAGGAAATGAGGATTTTGCAGTTACCTTTCCCTGGAGTTGGGTGGGAATGGAGATTTTACAGTATCCTTCCCCTGCCACACCCACCAAGCCACGCCACACCCACCAAGCCACGCCCACAGAACCAGAAGTAAAAAAAATTAAAACCCACCACTGGCATATACCATAAGATATTTCTCAGTCTAGGACAGTGATGTGTGCAATTCTGGCTTTGGAGTTCTGAGAGCTGAAGTCCATAAGTCTTTTTTTAAAAAAATTATTTATACATTTTTCTTATACATGTATAAGTTCTTTGTATACAATTGATACTAAAATTGATCCTGTTGATTATTTGCATAAACTTGGGCTGATTGAGAAAGAAGATGATGTTATTAGTATGAAAGCTGAATTGCTTCAGATGGGTGGATATGGAATGAGGAAGGAATTAAATTTGGATAAGGAACAAGGAGCTGCAGCTGGAGAGGGCCCAGAACTTAAAGCTAAATCACAACGTAAAAGAAAACCAACAAAAGAGCAGTTGGATTTTCAAAAAAAAAGTAGAGAAAATGGAGGAGAAAATGTTGGTGAAGAAAGTGAGATGGAAGATCAATTCGGTTCTGGGCCCGACTCAAGTGATGGATCTGAGTGCGGAAAAGAAGTAATAGAGTAATAGAAAGAAAAGAAGCATAAGAACAATGCCTGGAGCTAGAGATGGCTGGATAGACAGACACATTCCCTCTCCCCCATTCTTGGAAGACAAGGCGGCTGGAATTGAATGAAGGCGATGGGGAAAGAAGAAAAATTGTTTTTTTTTTTTTATTATTCTAGTATTTTCTTAATTACACTCTCTTTTGTAAGTATTTCCTCATTTTTCCAGGGCTGTGCAAATACAATTCTTGCTGCTGTTAAGACATGCAATATTAAGTATATATTCCCTGTATCGTATTTGTCTGGTACTATACCTAACAAAAATATTTCTGTTTTATAATCTATGTGTTGCTTTAACATTTTTTTCTAGCCATATGTGCATTTTTATCCAATTTTTTTTTTTGCCTGTGCACATATCCACCACGTGTGATAATATGTGCCTGGTGTCTGATTGCATTTCCAACATTTGGTGGACATGTTTTGGAACATCTTTGCTAACCTCGCCAGTGGCAGATGCCACTTATAAAACATTTTGTACAGGTTTTTCTTATAAGTAGTTGCCATTGTCAATTTATAATTTATATCCCAAAGTTTTTGCTATTTGTCTAATTCTACAATATATCCAAAGTTTTTAGCCCATAAGTCTTAAAGTTGCCAAGATTGTATGTCCCTAATCTACGATTTTAACTGGTTTAAAGGTTTAACACTATTACTGAAAATTGGATTGGAAACATATAGTGGCTACTGCAAACTATTTAATGCCATGGATTGTTATATGATGTTCTTGACTCATATCTGTCTATAATTAAATGGGTCCAGTTGGGTCCCAAACCACTGTCAAAGGCAATCTCTGACAGAATTCAATAATATTAAGGGCAAAGTTATATTTAGAAGAAATATCTCATTTTCATCCAGTAAAAAAAAGAAACCTGCATTTATTCCTATTTCATAAAATTTCTTAATCTCCATTGAAATCTATGATCTTAGCAAAGCATCTTAAAATAGTAAAGGCATCTTAACTGTTTTGGATTAATTAAGCAATTGAAATACTATAAAGTAGTATTTTAAAAGTCTACAACTGCAAAAAAAATTTCTCTTTGTCCCTAGATGCTTATTTGGCCAGATTTGTCTAACAGAATCATCTCCAACACAATGTCTTCCAGATTCACTGATAAGAAACACCCAGAACATTAATTTGTATCAGGAAGGAAAGTTTCATTGTAAACAATGGAAAATCTGTACTAATTCTCGTACTTTAAAACTATTTTTTTTTATCCTGGAAGCCAGCTATCGTGATAAGAATTTTAGCCCATTATTTCACAAGTAAGTGTGGGAAGTTTTAATATTGTTACTGGAATGACTGCATTTTATAGGATTTCCTGTTGGTTTTTTTTATATATAAACTAACTCCATGTGTTCATCTTCAATAGACCAAAATTCCCTGTCCAAGATAACTTAGCATGTATACTTTTTCTTAAAAACCTAGGGAAACGAGAACAAGAAGCCTAATCTCCCCAATTCAATTATCTCACACTCACACACAAACTTACAGAGAGAGAGAGACAGAGAGAGACAGAGAGAATTTAGATTGGTTGATCACCTATTGGGTGGAGGATAAGAGTGATGAAATTAATTTTTCATTTTCATCTACAGAACTGAGCAGCTATTAATACTTTACAAAAGCCTTTTATTTTAAAGCTTGCAATTCCTGAATTGTGGCATACATGTATCTTACTGACTTTTTAAAAAGCAATTTGAATTGCCTCCCATTTCTCTAGCTTGGCAGACTGATACATTCATTTCACATTCCACACAAATGACAATAAACATCTGACCTCCAAATTCCTCCTGCTCCCTCTACCGTTTCCATCATTGTATGTTTATTTATTTTCTCACTTTATAAATTTAATTTTACTTTATTGATTTCTAGCCCTCCCCCCACCCCAAACTCCAAATGACTCTGGGCAGCTTCACAATTTTTTTAAATGTTTAAAAGCATTCAAAAACAGGGACCATTCTAGAACAAAGCCACAGCAGACCTTCCCACCAGATGTCACCTCAAGATCTTACATTGTAATAGACTTCTATGCTGTTCACAACCATAAAAGCAGTAGAAGAGCAGCAGGAAACATTATGATGTCATAAATTCAGATGATTCTGCATTATATTCAGTACTTTGTGAGGAAAATGTTGTCTTAACCTTAAAAGATCTTCAGTCTGTGATCACTTAGAAGTGTTGCTTTTGCTTCTTGAGTAGCACAGCTGCTAATGATCACTTGATGTTGATTAAAATCCTTTGGTATATCTTGCACATTTCCCAGACTTCTGTTCCCCATCCTGTCACAAAATTTAATGTATTTATATGTTGGTCTCAACTCTTAAGGAGCAGAGTATTACCTCTCCCTTTATAAGTCTAGCTAAACCATAAAGAGGGAAAATGTCCATAATTATAGCAAGATTGTCAATAAATTTATTTTATTTATTTGTTTCCATTTCTATACCTATATTACATTTCTAATAAATAAATTAACTGGTACATTGTTTTTTATTCACTTAATTGGCGTCTCTTTATCTAGTTTTAGGACTGATACGGAAAACAGATAACAGAAACAGACAAAAATATTGAAAATTCAAGAGGGTTCACAAACTTTTAAGCAGCACTGTACGTACTGAAATAACTCCATCTTGCCTTTCTTTAGTAAAATCCTATTTTTTTTAAGAACTAGCAATAGCACTTAGAGTTATATACCACTTCACAGAGCTTTTACAGCCCTTTCTAAGCAGTTTACAGAGTCAGCATATTGCCCCCAACAATCTGGGTCCTTATTTTACCCATCTTGGAAGGATGGAAGGCTGAGTCAACCTTGAGCCTGGTGACTGCAGTCAGCCGCAGTCAGCAGAAGTAGCCTGCAGTACTGCACTCTAACCACTGCGCCACCGCAGTTCAGAAGAACAATGTAGAAACATTTATAATGTGATGTTGCATTTTAGGGCAAAAGTGTTTGGTTGAGATCTGATCTTCACCCCTCCTTCCCTTAAAAAAAACATTGGGATGGTCCGACAAGATTTGGGTTTTAGTGTTTCATAGTTGCATAGCTAAATGGAGGAGCAACTTTCAAAGGTGGTAGATGAAAGAGGATTATTATCCACTATGACTCAAGATAGCTACAGTACTTAAGAAAAATGCTTAGGGGTACATATTGAATATTGTTGCCTACTGTTAACAAGTTTCAGACACAGGATTAGATAAATTTAAAAACTGTCTTTTCTATTGTCCTATAATTACAAACCTGTGCATGGAGTACAATAATCAAGCACATTATACTAGCTTTACTAAGATCTGGTCACTATGGAGCAATTATTTTTGGTATTTAAAAAAAACCACCAGGCATTCCTACATAGAAGCAGTCTAAAACTCACTTTTAAACATGATTACATTACTGTTTAATATGCTTCCATATGTTTTGCTGCAACAGCATAGGGTTTTGTTTTGTTTTTTGCCTTCAACGTACCATAGCGATAACAATTACACTTGAGGGTTTATGCATATGCCACAATGTTTTCCATGTCACTTAATTTATAACATCTGTTTGTTACACAGTCTTGGTTTTCTATGGTTCTCTATTTATTTTTTAAGCTCTCAAAGTCAGATGGAAAACCAGGAATTGAATTGCCCTAGTTAACATTTCTAGCAGATTGTATGGATAAATCGGATTTTTTTTAAAAAAAAAAAATCTTACTAAATTCCCAGGAAAAATTCTGGAAATATGTAATAGAAGTGATCATATACTGCAAAGCATTTTATTGTTTATCTTAGTATTGCTGAAAATGAGTCATTGCACCACACACTGTCTGGTGGAAACCTAAGCATTGGGAAAGCACTGAAATAAATCTTAATTCAGACCGAACACATTACCCTTCTTGGTAAATCATACATTTATTATCCAAAGTCTCAATTTCGCTTTGCGAAGTTCTCATACTCTTGTTCAGATTGAAACTAGGACTGAATGTTTGCATTCTTTCTATCGTTGGAAGAAATATCCATCTGGTTCAGTTCCAAGCTGGGGGAAAGACACTGGAAACATGTAGGCTGATTGGAAAGATGGTTTAATGATGAAGCAGAACCACATGCGTTTGTGGTTCAGGGCAGCTGATAAAATGGAGTTGAGAGTGGGTGGGTTTTACACCTTCTTTTGGGCTTTGTATTTGAGCTTCCTGTTCCTGTGCAAGAACATGTCCTTTAACATTCTATTGGCTGTTGTCAGATTCCTATGGGGGTCATGTACAGGTCATAGCTGGCTCTATAGGCAAAAGAGGAAATTCAAATTCTAGGAGTTTGTCTGAGCTAATCTGGTCAACCTCTGGCTTATTGTTTATCTGAGCTCCCAGGTGAAGTTTGGATGGCTCTGGGGGTCATGCAATGAAGGGGCTTGTGTTCTGAAAGGATGTTGGGCAATTCCTATTGTGGCTTAATGGCTTTCATTCTGTCTTGGATCTTGGGTGAGGGGCTGCTTCTAATCCTACCATTCTGCCTTTGTTCAGACTTTGCTGCAGGGAATTTCAAAATATCCTGTCTTGAATGGATTTCTGCCTGCAGTATTTGCTTTGCTTATGAATAGAGCTATCTAGATACATGTCTTCCTCTTTCAATAAGCTCTTTATCACTTAAGTGCTGGCATCTGCTGTGGGCTATTAAGAAAGACTTATGGGCTGCTTCCTGCTTCTAAAAACATGTTTCTCCATTTCTCCTTTAGGGAAATATAATATTCTGCCTTTTTTTTTAATATTACCCAAAATATTTCATTCTTCTAGGAGGAGTGGGGCTTCCCACACTGTACTACATATGTGGTAAAACATGTTGTGATTAATTTTCATTTAACAAAAATTGGACTGAGGTGTCTTGGTGATCTCTGAGCATGGCTTTTCTCTTGCAAGTATTTCATTACTCAAACTAGGTAGAATCATCAGTTGATATTACATTTGGGTAATGAAATGTTTGCAAGAAAACAAGCAAGCTCAGAGAGCACTAAGGATCCCTCATTTCAAACCTGTGCTACAAATATTCTTCAGAAATTGGACTTTAGTTAATTATCTACTTTTCTATCTTCCAGGGATTCCCCTCTGCAGTGCCCCATGCTGAGAAACCCACTCCTAACCACCCTTTCAGCAAAATGACAAAATCTGCGTAGAGATCCTGATACAAATGGTGCAACTTTGAAGAAAGTTGAAGATGACACACTGTATGTTGGTGTTCGTGGTGGGTTTCGAAATCTTTTACTACTGGTTCTGTGGGTGTGGCTTGGTGGGCGTGGCAGGGGAAGGATACTGTAAAATCTCCATTCCTACCCCACGCCAGAGGAAGGATATTGTAAAATCTCCATTCTGTCCCCAATCCAGGGGAAGGTTACTGAAAAATCCCAAATTCCTCCCAATCAGCTGGAACATGGGAGGCAGAGAATAGATGGGGGCGGGGCCAGTCAGAATTTTACTACCAGTTCTCCAAACTACTCAAAATTTCTGCTACCGGTTCTCCAGAACTCGTCAGAACCTGCTGAAACCCACCTCTGGTTGGTGTCCTAAATTAATGGGAAGACACTTTCTCACTGGACCAAATGTGATGTACAAATGCTTCTTGGTAGGGCAACTTTTCCCAAAACCTGGCATCAATGAGTTAAAGTTAGTGGTGAGCATTTAAAGGCACTCCTGCCAAAATTCATAATTCTTGATACTTATTAGGTTCTGAGGCCAATTTTGCAAAAATTGAAAAGTAAATGTCTCCTTGCTGGCTGACCCTGTTACATATTAGATGTTTTCAATTTTCTCTTTTCTTACCAGCAGGACAGTGTCTATAAGACATTTGACTACCCCAGTCAAAGCAACAAATATATTTCCTCCACCTTCCCTAACAAGAATCAAAGGACATAATTCAAGACCCAGAAAATACTATAAGCATCAATTGTTTATGCTTTAATCTGTCCTTAAAATTACCAATCAAACAATATGAAATGATGATGATTTGATATGTGTTCATGATACCCAGAGGCAGATATCTGTCCTAATCACCCCATTTTCCTTATTATGGTGACCCTGTCCACCAGCGATGTCCACTGATCGACTATACTAAATTGTGTCCATGATAAAGCTATCTCAAACAACAAAACCCCACAGATTAATGCGACACAATATTTAAAGGAATTAACGCCATCAGCCAAAAGTGAATTAGAGCTTAATATCAGAAACCCTCTTAAAACTGAAGGCCACACAACATGGACCTTGTTGTACCAACAACAAGGACTTTGTAGTACTGTACTGTCATACTTGCTTACATACGATTTTTATATTTTAATCTGATTTATTTTTCTCTCTTTTAAATGATGTTAATAATTTATCAAACCATTGCAGACTGGGCTGTAGAAAGCTTTTTACTCTGTTACTGGATTGATTGAAACTTTCTAATACTCCTAATGTGCAAGATAAATCTGTCTTTGCTCTCCAGGTTAGGATAGGATAGGAACATGTATGTCTTAACATGACGTCTGTAGTTTGTCTTTGGTGTTAACTGACACCTGGTTTGTCTGACTAGGTGGCTCAGTGACTAAGACACTGAGCTTGTCGATCAGAAAAGTCAGCAATTCGGAGGTTTGAATCCCTAGTACAGGTCTACTGCGTGAGCAGGGGTTGGACTAGATGAACTCCAAAGTCCCTTCCAACTCTGTTACTGTTACTGTCTCTTGGTGGACTCTAAGTAACCTTATGACCTTTGTTTCTCATTAACATCCTAAGTTTTACGCCCATAGGTTCTTCAGAGCTCACTGAAATGAATTGTATGTAACTTGTTTAACTTCATGTAGTTGATTTCCTTGCAAAGGGGAGGATGTTTTTGTCCTATCCAATCAATTTTTCTTTTGGATTTTCCTTTGATGTATTAACTATAAAAGAGAATGTAAACGGGTTCTCTCTTTGAACGAGATGTCTTTTTATCAGAATGTTCTGAACAAATTGGAATAAAATGTTCTTCCTATCCTGGATCTGCTTCCTTGGAATCTATGCATGCTGGGCCACAAACGTAGAACTAGATTTGACTATCAAAACAAATAAAACACACTACATGCAGGGCAGTGAAACATCCTGAGACACACACCCCTTCTTATGCCAAGTCAGAGCAGAGAAACTGGCACAATGCATTCTTTCGATGTACAGTTGTATGTATGTTGGTTGACACACAATTATAAATTCCACACTTACCTGTGTTTGAGTTTGCATGAATGATGCAGTTTGTACAGATGTGCACACACACACACACACACACACACACACACACAGCCTAATACCTGGAGGCTATATGGTAGACACCTACTTTTAATTGGCAGCAGAAGCCAATTTGGGTATCACTGGGGCTGTTGTCTGCTGCTCGCATGATGAGCTTTACTGCACTATTTTTAATAAATAAACTCCAGTGTTTAGAATGAAGAGATTATTTTCCTTCCAAGATAGAAACTGGTGAAAATATATTGCTCAAAAACATAAAGGGAACACAAGCAGAAGACATCCGAGATCTGAATGAATGAAATAGCCTTATTAAATACTTTGTTCTTTACTACAGTAGTTTATACACTGCTCAAACAACTAAAGGGAATACAAAACTACTGTATGTAACGAACAAAGTATTTAATAAGGCTATTTCATTCATTCAGATCTCGGATGTCTTCTTCTTGTGTTCCCTTTATTTTTTTGAGCAGTGTATAATCACGACTTGGGATAGCATTAGTACACTGGTTTTTTTTGTTGCATTCCTTTTATTGGAAATTGACTTAAGGACAGACTTATACAAACATGTTATTGTTTCAATCTCTAAATGGAAACATAAGTGAAGGCAAATATATGTGTCCTGGGATAATGATGCAAAATCGAATTTGGGTGGGACCAGAGATTTATTCTTCCAAGATTTTGGACTAATGCTGGATCCCATCTTAAAGGAATTTCTCTTCTGGAATATGTGCTGCCAAGCCACCGGCTCCTAAGTATTTGATAGGCTGGTGGTAATTCAGCACTCCTGTTAACTGACAAGGGCCCCGTTTCCTGGGCTTCAATCTCTTCCCTGGCTGTTTTTGTTCCTGCTCATCCAACAATCTTAGTAGCTGCAAAATTAAAGGTATGTCCTTTTTCATTGCAATCTGAAGCTACCAATGAGTTCGGGTCTCCTCGTCTGATCACTCGCTTGTGACCTTGCAATCTGAGTGGTTAGCTTCCTCCCCATTTGTCCTACATAGTCACAGGGGCAATCCATCCACCAACTCAATTCACCAACCTTCCACCTGGAGTGGGGTGGGAATGGAGATTTTACAGTATCCTTCCCCTGCCACACCCACCAAGCCATGCCCACTAAGCCATGCCACACTTACCAAGCCACACCCACAGAACCGGTAGTAAAAAAAATTGAAACCCACCACTGCCTTCCACCAGTCCACAAAGCCAGAAAGGTTGGAGACCACTGAAATAGATGACAAAAAAATAGAGGCAATCACCAAGTACCAAGATCTCAAAATTGAAATGGAAAAATTACAGCATAAACTGCGCATGGTGGTCCCAGTGGTTACTGGCATCCTGAGCCATACCAAAAAAATCTTGGACAGCACTTAGTATATCTGCACATTGATCAGATTACCATCTGTCAATTGCAAAGGCCATGTTCCACACATATACTACGCCAACACATTACAACTTTTGGAGAATAATTTGATGTGCATGAAGGCCAACACAAGCTAAAGAAGTGGCAGCTGTGTCTTCACATTGGGAACAGATTAAATTTGCAAAGACAGCAGACAGCAGACAGCAAACGCTTCCTCTGCAAAGAAGCTGAAGAAATAGTGGACCAGCTAATTAGCTGCTGTAAGGGGATTGCACAGACTGACTACAAACAACGGCATGACAAAGTAGCAACAATGGTGCATTAGACCATCAGCAAGAAATACCATTTCCTACAAAGAAGTGCTTGTGGGATCACAAAACAGACAAAATAGTAGAAAAAAAAGAAATTCAAGTGTTCTGGTACTTTAGAACTCAGACAGATAATCATCGGTCACATAGCACCCCAGACTTAACAATTATTGATAAGAAAGCAAAAATGTCTGGATGATGGACATTAGACTATCTGGAGAAAACAGAATAAAAGAATAAGAACTGGAGAAAATCACATAAAGACCTGCAAATAGAAATGACTGTGGCAAAAAACAACAACCAAAGATAATACCAATAGTAATAAGCCCAAAACATCTGGAGCACCATTTGGACACTGTTTGCATTGCAAAATCATCATAAGTCAACTGCAGAAGACAGCTTGACTTGGAGCAATGCGACAATAGCTGTAACACCATTAAACAACAACATTTGCCCATCCCGGGTCTTTGGATGATAAAAATGCCAAATCCAGTCTGAACATCTGGCTGACTGTGTGACTAATCATAATGTGATTCCAAAGGGCAAAAAGGTTGCCTTTACACTAAAGTATTATCCAAAATATCTTACAGGATAGAAATTACTTTCAGAATCATTTTGCAGTAACTTGTGTGCTTTGCTTTGTAATAATTTATACCTACCGTATTTTTTGGAGTATAAGATGCACCTTTTCCCCACTAAAAGGGGGTGAAAATTTAGGTGCGTCTCATACACCGAATGTAGCCCTGCCCACCCACTGACCCCCACCCTTTGGCCTCTGCCTCCCAGCAATTTACCTCCTTGCAGCAAGCAGCAAAAAGAAATAGCTCGTTTCAGCTTCAGCACAGCCTAATTAGCACAAGTTGATTGGATTGGCCTCCCGACTCTCAGCGTTTTGCTCTCAGCTGTTTTGCACGGGCCTCTGCTGCTTGCTTCAAGGAGATAAAATGCTGGGAGCAGATTTTTTTTTCCTTATGCTAATCAAGGTCTGCTGAAAATGAAAATGAAAGTAAAGCAGGCTGTTTGTTGTTTACTGCACAAGGCAAAAGTGCTGGGAGGCAGAGGCAGAGGCAGATTTCTTTTTCTTGTTTTCCTCACCAAAAAAGATAGGTGCGTCTTATAGTCCAGAGTGTCTTATACTCTGAAAAAGATGGTATGCTTTGCAAATTGAATGCAATATGGTTTTCATGATTTCTTTTAATGATTCAAAGATGGACATTTATAAAATGCCAATGACATTTCTCACGCACCCCTAATCAGTGGTTGGATTCAAATAATTTAACAACCGGTTCTCTGCCCTAACGACCAGCTGGGTAGGTGTGGCTCAGTGGTCATGTGACCATGTGGACATGGCCAATTCAACATCACTCACGTCTATGGGCGAAGCGCCTTAGCTGTTACAATGTAATAAGGGTTAAGCAGAGGCAGTTTCTGTAAGCAGGGCAATAAAGATTAGGCTAGAAACATGACCAGAATGTTTCCTTCCTGCCTTCCTTACAGGATTAGCCCTGTAAAGTGGAAAAAAAACAAAATACGATTTCTTCTAACAACCGGTTCTCCCGAATAGGTGCGAACTGGCTGAATCCCACCACTGGTCCTAATGGTGTGAAATTGAGCTTCATGCCTAAATTGAAGATTAAAAAGTTGCAGAAGACTTCACTATCTACAATGAAGTGCACTCCCATTTGAGAGCAGAAAGCCCAGCTGGTGCCAATAAAGACCTGTGCAGAAATATAAATGGCCACAAGCCTTATATCGCCTAAGCCAGAAGTAAGCTGATTACTAGTTG
Organism: Pantherophis guttatus; assembly: GCF_059756535.1. NCBI lineage: Eukaryota > Metazoa > Chordata > Lepidosauria > Squamata > Colubridae > Pantherophis > Pantherophis guttatus. The sequence continues at coordinate 70,896,953 of NC_142068.1, read as the reverse complement.
TTTAAATGTAAATATGAATTCAGCTAAGACCTCTTGTGTCCTGGTTGAAGTCATCTTCTAGACAGCTGCTTCTGTCATCCCACCCTTTTCCACTGGACATATTTATCTTCAAGCTGTAAAAGAGACATCTCCCCTAATCAGTCATCAATTCCTTCACAATAAATTGTTTCATGAACAGTTTTCCAAATGAGACAATGAAGAAAACCCAGTGGCTTAAGGGTGTATGCATTTTAGAAGTGCTGTAATCTTGTGTATTTATATTTCTGCAGCCCTACCCAAAGGGCCAACATGGGATTCAAGTATGTTATTATCTCATTATTTCTTTACTGCATTCTGAAATAACCTCAACAAATAAATACTATTAAGCAAGGCTATTTTCAAATCCACTGCCCTAGAAACTGTTCTAAGTTGGCTTCCAAGGCAGGAATTTCATCCTCAGTTATATCTATGGATCCAAAATATTTCGGTCTTATAAACCAAAATTTATTTTTAAGTAGTTATTTTGGTTTTATTAACCCAGACACTGAAAGGTTATGACTACTAAATCCGGTTACGATAAACACACTGCTAACAGAACAGATTTGTACTAATTTTGAGACTTATTGTAATTTTGAGAACTAAAGGAACAAGCAAATGCTTTTCAGAACATGCCACTTAGAAATAAAAAGCCATTAAGAAACTATATAACTTTTTACTAAGCCTAAAAATGGAAGACGAACGGGTGAAGGAGACAATGGGCAAAAGTCTTTTTGGGTATAATATAGAACTAGATAACTGGCAAAAACTCTGGGAAAGAAACTATAAATTGACGATGGCAACCACTTACAAAGAAAACTTGTATAAAATGTTTTATAGGTGGCACTTACCACCGGTGAGATTAGCAAAAATGTTTAAAAATATTGCCAGGAAGTAATGATTTTTTAAAAAAATATTACTTCCTGGTTAAAACCAGGAAGTAATGACACCCAGTCGGCGATCGCTACCAGATCGCCAAACCACAGGGAAAAATTGCTACCCGATCAGGCGATCCAGTCCGATCCGGGAGCATTTCACCCCTGATATACACGTTCTCTTGAAGAACAGGCAACAGAATTTCATTTTTAATGTGGGCCAGTGTGCTCACAGAAAAAAAAAATGACAATAAAAGTTATTTTATCTCATCTCATCTAGATAATTGCAACAACAATAGCTGTACTATGTCATCATTAGTTTCCATTACAGGAACACAAGACCATGAACTAAACATGAGGCACAGTTCTTCTCACCTTATCTTTTTCACATGTGGGGAAAGGAAACTAAGAATAGATTGGGTTGACATATTTTTACACTTTGATAAGTGTAAAAGGAAGTGTAAAACTCCTTATTGTCACTCAGGAAGGAGGAAGGAACAGTAGAGATAGACAGATTAGTTGTTATAGAAATGGCTAGTTACGTATTAATGTGTAAAAGCAAAAAGTTGAGGCTGGAGTGTTTTGAACTTGTACTGTGCTAAAAAGAGTCAGAAGTCAACACCTTTTCTTCCTTTTCTTTTTTTCCCCTTGTACCTCACACCTTCTTTTCCCTTCTCCTTTTCCTTCCTTTAATTTCCTATTTCTATTTTCTTTGTATTTTATATGTTAAATAAAATTAAAGCAAAAAGCAAACGATTCATAGTTATGACAGTTGTGGTATCCCACGATCTTGTGATCACCTTTTGTGACGTTCTTAAAAGCAAAATCAATGGGGAGGCCAGATTCATTTAGCAACCTTGTTATAACATTAAGCAATTCACTTAACAACTGTGGCAAGAAAGGTGCTAAATGGGGTAAAATTCACTTTAAAATGTTTCACTTAGCAGCAGAAATTTTGGGATCAGTTGCGAATGTAAGTCAAGGACTACCCTATCTATCTATCTATCTATCTATCTATCTATCTATCTATCTATCTATCATTTATTTATTTATTTATTAGTCCAATTTATATGCCGCCTTTCTCCGTAGACTCAGCGCGGCTTACAATGCATTATAGCAATAGCCTGCATACTTTTATGTATATACCTGTATTAGGGCTTTTGGCCCCCCCTAAGCAGTGTTGTTCTATACAAAGCTGGCTTATTGCCCCCACAATCTGGGTCCTCAATTTACCTACGTCGAAAGGATGGAAGGCTGAGTCAACCTTGAGTCTAGTGAGATTTGAACTCGCACTAATTGCAGGCAGCTGGCAGCTAAGTGCTAGCACTTAACAGCACTTAGTCCGCTGCACCACCGAGGCTCCGAGATCATCTATCTATCTATCTTACAGCCCACTTCTATTATTTTTACAAATAACTCAAGGCGGCACACAAATCCAACACATCTTCCTCTTTCTATTTTCCCCACATAAACAGCACGGAGAGGTGAGTTGGGATGGGGTGGCCACCGAGCTGGATTTCATAGCTAAGATAGAATTAGAATTCAGAGTCTCCGGCTTTCCAGCCGAGTGCCTTAATCACTAGACTAAACTGGCTCTCACATTGTATATCATTTGCATTGTGACATGACTGACATCAATTACATCATTTGCAACATTTGCATGATGATATCATTTGCAAGTGTGGCATCATTGTGGCTTCTAGCAGATGCCTATCAGTCTGTAGTACATATATACAATCAAAATACAACACACCTGTTATGATAATAGGAAGAGCAGAGAGCTGCCAACTTATACAGTACATCAGATAAAAAGCCATCTGTTGATGGGTGGAATAAGGGCTGGCCAAGAATTGGGACATTGGAAGAAGTTCAGATTAGCAGGGATGTTTAAGTGGAATAGATCATTAATATGGACAGAAAAGTAAAAGTAAATGGATGGGTCAGGTGTGGTGGAGTGGAATGTAAACTAGCTGACTTTGCATGGTTTATTCAACAAAATATTCTGATCCTAAGGGCAGAAACTTGAAGCAAGGCACATACTGGAAGTCATTTAAGCTCTCCACTGTTTTTTTCTAATGCAACCACCACATTCATATCTGTCTGACCAGAGTTAAGGAAAAAGATCAGGGGTGGGTTCTAAATTTTTTTACTACCGGTTCTGTGGGCGTGGCTTATTTTGTGGGCGTGGCTTGATGGTCATGTGACAATTATTTAGGATTTAGCAGAGGTACTGGTCTACCAGGTTTTTAACTGCTTGCAGAGCTGTACCGATCTACCCATTTTTGCAGGCACTGATCTACTCATGTATTTTTGCAGGTACTGATCTACTCATGTATTTTTGCAGGCACTGGTCTACTCATGTATTTTTGCAGGCACTGGTCTACCCATTTATTTTTGCAGGCACAGGTCTACTCATTTGTTTTCTTTTGACACTGATCAGCTGTAGGGCGGCCCTTTGAAGCCCCGCGGCAAGAGTTTAAACAGTTTTTTCCCGTCTAGCCATCAGCTGGGACTCAGGAGGCAGCAATAGATTGGGGGTGGGGCCAAATAAAAGGTAAGAATAACATGGGGGTGGGGGGGCGGGGGGGCGGGGGGGGAGAACCGGTTCGGTGACATCATATTGTCACCGCTACCGGCTCGGCGGAACTGGGCCGAACCGGGAGGAACCCACCACTGAAAAAGATCATTCAGCTCTTTCACCTACAGATTGTTTTTCTTTATCAAAATCGTTCTCTCCTTCCAGGAAGTTTCTTCATCATGGTGGGGAAAGATTCAGTGCTGTAATTCCTACTAGTTGGATAACAATTAGAAGGAAAGTGATTCATCAAGAATATATGAGCCATGGTGGCGCAGTGGTTAGAGTGCAGTACTGCAGGCTACTTCTGCTGACTGCCGGCTGCCTGCAATTTGGCAGTTCAAATCTCACCAGGCTCAAGGTTGGCTCAGCCTTCCATCCCTCTGAGGTGGGAAAAATGAGGATTGTTAGGGACAATATGCTGACTCTGTAAACCGCTTAGAGCGGGCTATAAAGCACTGTAAAGCTATATATAAGTCTAAGTGCTATTGCTATATAGAAACAATAGAAAAAGCAATTCACTATGTTCATTCTGACTTATTTTGGGAAATAAGGCCCATTTCTGGGAGGGCAATTTAGCATGAAGAACAAAAAAAAAATCTGAAGATGCCTTACATCTCTGTAAGTCAGTACAAAATGTAACATTTAGGCTAGCAACAATCTGTACCACTCAAACCTCAAGATGGCTGTGATTCTAATTTTCCTGGATGAAGCAATAATCTAGTGAAATGCTCCCTTCCCAATTACCACAAAAATCCTAATCAGTATGTTTCCCATGCTTTGATCTTAGCCAGCATCTGCAAATTAGCGGGATCGGGACTTTGATTCATGAGAAAGGCAAGATATATGTGGAAAGTTTCAATAAAATTCTGGTCCAAGAATTTGAGGAATTGTAGTCTTCACAAATGTGAAAAGTACTAGATTCTACAAGCTGCTGGTTGGTGCTCACACTCCACTCAGAGTGCCCTGCCTTCCACAAATCAGTCCACACGTAATATGATTGTGATCTATCCACATCATATTTACTTAAATTCTGAAAGCATCTGGCACTTGATCAAACAGAGAAGCAACTTGATCTGTTGAGATCCTAGATTTCTCAGTTTCTACTAGACATTCCAAGAATCACCCATTTTCAAGTTGCAAATATGGGATGAATAGCTTTCGGTGTATAACTGTGAATAACCGTCGAAGCTACAACTGTCTTTTACCTCTTTATTCTGAGTATTTCCCTGCAATATATCCATTATTTTGATTTCTCAACTCATTTCTGCTGTAACATCTTAATCTCTATTCTCAATATATTGGTAAGAAACTGAACTTGCTAGTAAAAATATAAATTTATTTTATAAGGAATTATAAGGAAATATTTGAGAACAGTGTGAGTCAAATGTTTCCCAAATGATCAGATTTCAGTTCTACATTCTTAACAGGATCAGAATACAGAATACAGGCTCGTCACAATATGGACAAAATTAAGGGAACCACCAAGTGTGATACCGGACAAAATTGAAAACAGATATCACTATCCAGGCTGTTGGGTGTTTGTACAGAATTCACTCAGATCAGATATCTAAATTCAAGTCCTTTTAAAAGGTCAGTTTCTAGAAGGAAACAATTCCGGATAATTGCAGGGTTGAGGAAAACCCATCACCATGTGCATTGCTTACATCATCCACCCCAACTTGTATGGAACACATTGTATTTGTCTGTGGATCTGCCCATATGACACAAAAGACAGAAGTTTTAGAGGGAAACCACAAGAATGATGACAAAGTAAGAAAATTGAAGGCAAACCGAAGGGCCTGCATCAAAACTAAACATCAGCATGCAGATTGAATCAGTTTTCCAAATTATAACACTGAAATGTACAAGGATAGAGAAAGAGAAATGGAGGAGGAGAAGCAGAAGCAGAAAGAGGAAGAGGAGGAGGAGGACAGAGAAGGAGATATTATAACCCTGTAAAAAGAGCTTGCTCTGAATAAGTAGTTCAAGGAGTGCCAAACTATTCTGCTTTGTATGAAGTAATCCACTTTATACCCATGAGAACAAGGTTCTAAGTCTTTTTGCATCCAGATGCAGACAAAGCACATACTTGTTGAACTCTTGTCCCTCTCAGAGAGATCCCAGGCCTGTTTCACCTTCTTCTTTCCAGAAACCTTTCTGCACCTGCCTAATCAGAGACATATTTCTCAGTATCACCCAAGAAGCAGCAGCCTGAAGGCATCAAGCATACGTTTTCTCTCTTCAGGGTTGGCAGTGATGCTACTTTGCACCACACACTATTCCTTATTCAGAAGGTAGATTTAATCATCCAGTAGCCACTCCTACTTCCGGTCTTCCTTGATTGCCAGGAATAGAAACAACATCTAAACCTGTTTTGCATCCTGGATCCATGCCTAGGCCCTCTGGCTTTTAAAGAACACCATTTCAACACCAGATCTCATACGACATTGCGTTTAAAGAAGCACACCCAAAAAAATCACCTGAGAAACAGTTTAGTTTAATTCAGACACGGGTGTTAGAAATGATCCTAGGCTTTTTTTCCCTTCTATCAAACGCACAGGAGAAACAAAACAAAAGTTGCAGATATGAAACAGCCCTTCAAAGCTTTGCACAACCCTACAAAATATTTGTGCTGTGTTCCAAAACATGGAACAACTAGAGTCCCAGGCAAATGGGAATAATTTGAGAGAGATGATCAAGGCAAAGTGTACAGTTCTAATTCGCCTTGTTTATGACTGGAATTGTTTTTTGTTTGGGAAGATAGGGCACATGTTATGCTCTGTCAACTGCATAGGATATCGTTAAATCATTTCAGTGTCTGACTGAAAAGAAGAAGGAAATTATGAATGAAAATATGTAATATTATCCTTAGAACCAAACAGGGAATGACTTATTAGTCATAATGCTAGCCTCTGCTTTTGATAGTCCAACATAAATACATTTGCAAGTCTGTACAGTCTGTTTCTTCTTTTTGTACTTTCCTACCAAATTCAGATCCTTTATAAACAATAGGAAGACTGGAATGCAAAAAGTTACCCATTATTACATTTAATTCATTTTAATTCAACATTACATCTTAATACATCTTAATTCAATCAAGATGATTAGGGGACTGGAGGTTAAACATATAAAGAACAGTTGCTGGATTTGGGTATGTCTAGTTTAATGAAAAGAAGGACTAGGGTTGACATGGTAGCAATGTTCTAATATCTCAGGGGCTGCCACAAAGAAGTGGGAGTCAAGCTAGTCTCCAAAGCACATGAAGGCAGAACAAGAAGCAATAGGTGGAAACTAATCAAGGAGAGAACCAACCTAGAACTTGTTGTGGTCCACCAGCAGCCTGCGGAGCTGGCAGCGGAGTCGGACAGTGAGGAGGCTGGGGAGGGACATGGGCCAATCCTGGAATCTGGGGAACGCTCGGATAAAGGCTCTGCGTCCGAGGCAGAGATGGGGCCAGGGCCATCTGGGAGTTATGTATGGACTCTTGAGCCTCCAGAATTGGATATCAGAGAGTCAGAGAAACAGGAGGAGCCTGTTCTTAGTGTGCGCCGGCGCAGAGCTGCCAAAAGGCAAGAACAGTTAAAACAAAAGGGACGATTCAGGAGTAAGGCCTAGAGATGATTGGCCCTTCCCATAAGGCGTAAAAGAGGAGCAAAGGCACGTGGGCCCTTTGCAGGAAAGCAACGTTGTTAAATCTGTTCCCAGTTGGCATTTCTGTTTGATTCTGGACTCCGTGTGGCTTTGTCAAGTAGGTCTTTGGCAGTGTGTCAAGGGAGATAAAGTTTGGTGATTATCCCAAAGGACTTCTCCTGAGGGACTTTTTGCTACTAATTGGGACTCAGCTGTGAATGACAATAATTCACAGCTGTTGCAATAAAAGAGGTTTTTGGGACTACTCGTGTGTGTTAATGACTCAGTAAGCGTAGGTCACAATAGAACTAAGGAGAAATTTCCTGAAAGTTAGATGACTATGGAGATTCTTAGTCATCCAGGTTATGGCTGTCCCAAAGGTACTTTTTTCAAGTAACAACTGGACTTTCTAGTTTATCTTTCTATTTCTTCATCCAAGAAATTCTGAAGAAGCTTCTTCGATGAGAAGCGAAAGTCTTCAAAGGAAAATCAGAAAGTCAAATTGCCTCTTGAAAAAAGCACCTTTGGGACCTGGCAATTAGAAAAATTAATTAGTGGAACAACTTGCCTCCAGAGGTTGTGGGTGCTCCCAACACTGCTTCAAAAGGGGCGGGATACTAATATTGTTGCAATATATTTATCAGAATTCAGGCAGAAGACTTAACATACTTACAATATATGAGTTTGCGTGTTTGCACCTTTTTAAATATCTTGTTTATGTTTCTTTTGTTTTTGTAGTTTCCCCCCTTTTTGGGGAGTTTTGCATTTTAACTTTTTCAATAAAAATAAAAATAAAAAGTTGATAGCAAAATAAATAACAGTAAACTAAATTAAATGCTTGAGATAGATGCCCTCGGTCAGACTGAGGGGGAAAAGTTTCATTGAAATAATACAGAGGTCACTTATTCACAGGATGTGCTGATTAGAACAGAACAGAATAACAGAGTTGGAAGGGACCTTGGAGGTCTTCTAGTCCAACCCTCTGCTTAGGCAAGAAACCCTAGAGCAGTGATGGTGAACATTTTCAGCACCGACTGCCCAAGCAGAAAAGCAAGTGCGTGGTGCACAAAAAATAATCTTTCCAATCTTTCCGCACCAGCCAGCTGGTTTTCGGGTTTCCGGCGCTCCAGCACACATGAAGACTAGGTGGCCAGCGCGCATGCGTGCGCTGGAAACCAAAAGAGCAGCTGGCGATGGCACGAGTGCCCACAGAGAGGGCTCTGCATCAGCGGTGGGTTTCAAAAAATTTTACTACCGGTTCTATGGGTGTGGCTTGGTGGCATGGCGTGGCTTGGTCGGCGTGGCTTGGTGGGCGTGGCAGGGGAAGGATACTGTAAAATCTCCATTCCCACCCCACTCCAGGGCAAAATCCCCATTTTCTCCTGATCAGCTGGGACTTGGGAGGCAGAGAATAGATGGGGTGGGGCCAGTCAGAATTTTTACTACCGGTTCTCCGAACTACTCAAAATTTCTGCTACCGGTTCTTCAGAACTGGTCAGTACCTGCTGAAACCCACCTCTGCTCTGCGTGCCACCTCTGGCAAGCGTGCCATAGGTTCGCCATCACGGCCCTGTAGCATTTCAGACAAATGGTTGTCCAATCTCTTCTTAAAAACTTCCAGTGTTGGAGCATTTACAACTTCTGGAGGCAAGTTGTTCCACTGATTAATTGTTCTAACTGTCAGGAAATTTCTCCTTACAAGAAAAGATTTCGTAACTCAGCTTTTTGAATGGTGCACATTTTCAACGAAAACTGTAAACAGAAAAGGAAAGATTATTTCTGTGTTTATTTATCTATTTTTTTTCCTAAAACCTAAATACAAAAACATTTTCAAGCTGAGTGCTGCATTTTGCAACAGAACAAGTGAGGCCAGGGCAAAGAAACAGCTGCTGGACCAGAAGAAAAACAAATGTTTTTTAAATTCAATGTAATTGAATTTGCTTTACATTTACTATTATATATAATTAGATTCTTTCTCATATATTTTAATGCCTTTTTTTTTTCATTATAAAATTGCAGTTTAGGGGTAACTTTGCAAATGATTCCAAGGTTTTTGAAATCTTGGCTATGCTTAAACTTGGCTTGTGAATCCTTGCTTTAGAAATATCTTCAATCATAGGTGTGTTAGACAAGTACTTCCATCGTTACTCTCACTTTGGAGAGGAACCTACATAGTCAATGATCTGCAACTACTGGGAACATAAGAAGAATATAAGTATTACTACCTTCACATCTTTGTCTTATCCAGACTCATTCTCTGAGAATGTCTGTATCAGTGGTGGATTGCTCCTGGTTCGCACTGGTTCACAAGAACCGGTAATAAAAATTTGTAGTAGTTCGGAAAACCGGTAATAACATTGGCTGGCCATGCCCCCGAACCGGTCCCCGGCCTGGTCACCACTCGCTTACCCCACCCACTTCATCAGAGGCTTTTTTTTGTTTTGTTTTGTTTTACTTTTAAAAGCATTTTTTCTACAACCTCTTCAGTGGAAAAAATGTTTTTAAAAGTAAAAAAAAAAAAAAGCCTCTGATGATCCTGCGGCTCAGCTGAGATCATCAGAGGCTTTTCAAAGCATTTTTTCTACAACCTCTTCAGCTGAAGAGGTGGTTAAAAAATGCTTTGAAAAGCCTCTGACAATCCCAGATGAGTTGCCTGATCATCAGAGGCTTTTCAAAGCATTTTTTTCTACAACTTCTTAAGGTTGTAGAAAAAATGCTTTTAAAAGTTAAAAAAAAAAAAGTTGGCCATGCCCAGCCAGTCATATTACCCCCACCAAGCCACGCCCACAAAATAAGCCATGCCCACAGAACCGGTAGTAAAAACTTTTAGAACCCACCCCTGGTCTGTATCTGTCAACCATTCCAACTTGATCAGTTAGAAAAAGAAAGACTCTTGGGCCTATGGTCAGCCAAAGGTACTCCTTACTAAAGCCAAGTGGTTACAGAAGAAGCAAGGCTGGAGTTTTCACACCCAAAGCATATGGGTAACTTCCCCTTGTACCATCCACCCCACTGGTTATCACAGAGTGTCAATCAGATTCTAACAAATTGTTTGGGGAACAGTCCTTTTCTTCACAGAGTGGTTTTGCATTCCTTTGTGTGACCTTGGAATGGCCGGTGGTTCTCATGGGACAGCACGAAGCATAATGTCGATTCTTCATGCTAACTCTCCCCTTATCTCACCCTGCCGATCTACATACACATACCCCGCCATTGCTTATGGCAGGCTGACAGCAGGCAACACAACGCATAGTGGAATGGCACTCCTGACACTATCATGGAAAGAGACCAAACCGTCCTGCAGAGGAAGATGGACCTTCTCCATTGAAACCTCACACATAAAATATCATCATACCGTTTCCCCAGAGGAGATGATGTCACTGCTGTTTTGTTTCTTTTCTTTCAAAACCTTAGTGGCTTCTCTCTTGCAGATGTAGTCCAGATGTGAGAAAGCATGGCCAATTGCTTGTTTCAACAAACAAACATGTATAATTTTAAATTGCTTTATACAGGGGTGGGCTTCAAAAATTTTAGCAAGAGGTTCTCTGCCCGGTTGCTGAGTAGGCGTGGCCATGGTGGGCGTGGCCTAGTCATCCTCCTGCACCACGCTGGTCAGGGGCGTTACTGCCTTCCCTGGGCTCCGGAGACTTTCCTCGACCCTCCGGGAGGACAAAAGTGGCCTCCCCAGGCTCCGGAGGCCCTCTGGAGGCCAGAAACAGGCCTGTTTCCAGGCCTCCCGAACTTCCGATAGGCCCGTTTTTCGCCCTCCCCAAGCGTCCATGCGCGCCCTGTACTTACCTGCATCCAAAATGGGCCGCATGGGGACTTGTGGGCAGGGCAGGGTGGGGTGGGCAGGGCCAGCCAGGAGTGGATTTGGGGGTTCTCCGAACTGCCCAGAATCTTAACTAGAGGTTCTCCCGAACCCCCAGTAGCCCACTCCTGGCTTTATGTCATGATCAGCAACAATTAAATTGCATTTTGGGAGCAGTGCTGGCCATTTGACATCTCTTGCAGTGATGGTCTGCAGGTGAAATACATTATATGGTCAAACAACTATTATTTATTATAAACTGCAAAAATTAACTTATCAAGAGCGGTGTGCTTGAATCACTAGTTGTGAGGTTTCCTGTTCCAAGATAAGTTGAGGGGAGTCATAAAATGTAATCTTGATGGTGGTTTCTTAGCACCTAGGGACACCTGCCAATCTTACTTCGTTTAGGATGTCCCACTGGTCTTCCATTTAGTGCATTCACAGTTCTTCTATTATTATTTTTATTTATTTATTTATATGCCGCCCTTCTCCGGAGACTCAGGGCGGCTTACAAGGCGTTAAGCAATAGCCTTCATACTTTTGTATATTTTATACAAAGTCAGCTTATTGCCCCCACAAACTGGGTCCTCATTTTACCTACCTTAGAAAGGATGGAAGGCTGGGTCAACCTTGAGCCTAGTGAGAATTGAACTCGCAGTAATTGCAGGCAGCTGGAAGCTAAATACTACCTTTAACAGTAGCATTAGTCTGCTGCACCACTCATTTTGATCCAAACCAAAAGTTCTTATATTCAGCAAATCAGTTGCATTATGTATCTTAAACCATAACCTGATCGTATCACAGTAATTTATCTAGCCAAATATTTGAATGCAGGCTAACTACTAAAATATTGCAAATGTTCCCATATGAATAATAATAATGACGTCAAACTTGGTTGCTTTAAACTAATAGGTATGTGAGGAAGGTTGGTAGATTCTTAGGGTTGTCTTGCTAAAATGAATACATCAAGGAGCTTGCTTATCACTAAAGCATTGGAGCAGCTACCTATCATGTTTTCTTTTCTAGGGGGGTTGCGTGGGGTTCAGGTATTATTTAAATAAGAAGGATGGAGGCTAATGCTTCTCGTTGCAATGTGACCGTCTCCCATTTAAATTTTTTTTTCCATGTCAAAAAAAATTAAAAATAATGTCCGGATGGTGGGGACCCTGGTGGGAATAAAGGCTGATGTCCATGAACATCACTTTGGAGAACTCAGTTTTGCAATAGTGGCAAAGAGCCTAAATGGCTGGCAGTGCCTATTTGAATAGGGCAATAAGGAATATGGATCTGATAATTAACGTATCAAGAAAAATATAATTGAACCTAAAAATATAATTGAATATAATTGGAGGCTTTCAAGAAGAGACTGGACTGCCATTTGTCAGAAATGGTGTAGAGTCTCCTGCTTATTTATTTATTTTATTTATTTTATTAAATTTCTATACCGCCCTTCTCCCGAAGGACTCAGGGCGGTGAACAGCCAAAAAATAAAACACAGAAATACAAAATTTAAAATAGATTAAAACAGATTAAACAATTTGGCTAAATTTTAAAATATCCCATGATTAAACAAATTAAAATTAGTATTTAAAATTTAAATTTAAAAATAGGGCTTGGGCAGAGGGTTGGACTAGATGACCTATAAGGTCCCTTCCAACTCTGTTAATTTGAATCTGAATCTGAACCATAGCGGTTAAATGAATTTGCATACTTCAATGGGATGTTTACAAACAATCGGAAAACGAGTGGAGAAATTTTAAGAAGGGCAAATCCCAGTGGAAGAGTACAGGCAATCCTCGACTTACAACAATTCATTTAGTGACCGTTCAAAGTTCCAACAGCACTGAAAAGAGTGACTTGTGACCGTTTTTCACCGTTACAATCTTTGCAGCATCCCCAGAGTCACATGATCAAAATTCAGATGCTTGGCAATTGACTCATATTTAAGATGGTTGCAGTATCCCAGGATCATGCGATCCCTTTTTGTCTGACCTTCTGACAAGCAAAATCAATGGGGAATCCAGATTCACTTAACAACCGTGTTGGTAACTTAAGAAGTGCAGTGATTCACTTAACAACTGTGGCGAGAAAGGTCGTCATATGAAACTCACTTAAAAATTGTCTTGCTTAGCAACAGAAGTTTTGGGATCAATTATGGCTGTAAGTTGAGGACTACCTATAGTGTAGGTAGACTGTTGCAAGGAATTAATGCTTTGTTTTGTTTTTTTTAAAGAACGCAAACTGGTGTGTCTAAAAGCCTTATTCTCCCTACTTTTTATGTCAAAATGATAGTTGCGTATGTCAGGAAAAGCACAAATGTTGCACACAATGAGAATAGGGTATTTCCAAAGTATATGTAGTAAATCAGATGAGAAAGAATAGTGAATGCAGATTACATACAAAAATGAGTAACTATTATGAAAGAAGAACATTCAGGTGATTTGATCATACAGAGGGGATTAATAAGGACATAATTGCAAAATAAACATACATGGGAAGAATAAATGGGTCAAATGGAAGGAGAAGGCTAAGGAAGTTAGTTTAAAGAACAAAAGACGACCTGTGAAGTTGTTTATGGAAGTGGTGGAAGCAAGGATGAACTAGAAAGATTTGGAGAAGTACGATGAAAGATATTGACGTCAACCAGATTTAGCTTTATTTCCTTTTCTTTTTCTTATCTCACAATTAATTTCTTCACCTTATTTTTTTTTTACCCCTTCTCTATTTTTTGAACAATGTTGCTTATGCCAAAAGGGGAAAGTCTAGTGCAGATGGAGAGATGAGGAGACAGGCTATAATTACCTCCAGGGGTGAAATGCTCCCGGTTCGGACCGGATCACCCGATCCGGTAGCGATGGCAGTGGGTGGTTTGGAGAACCGGTAGCAAAAATCCCTGCAGCCCCCCTACCCCCATGCCCAGCTGAGCCGCGCGCTCATCAGAGGCTGTTGTTTTTACTTTTGAAAGCATTTTTTCTACAACCTCTTTGGTTGAAAAAATGCTTTTAAAAGTTATTTTTTAAAAGCCTCTGATCATCACGTGGCTCAGCTGGGATGTCAGAGGCTTTTAAAAGCATTTTTTCTACAACCTCTTCGGCCAAAGAGGTTGAAGAAAAAATGTCTTTAAAAGCCTCTGGCAATCCCAGCTGAGTTGCTTGATCGTCAGAGGCTTCTAAAAACAATCTTTTCTGCTACCTCTTAAGGTAAAAAAAAGTAAAAAAAAAAGTTTGCCATGCCCACTCAGTCACATTAACCCCACCACCACCATCACCACAACCAAACCATACCCACAGAACTAGTAGTAACAAATTTTAGATTTCACCCCTGATTACATCGCATCCAAAGCTCAGGGTCCTGGATTGCTATGGACTCTTTGTAGATGACAGGAGTCATGTACAACATGCAATCTAATCGCTGCAACAACCCCTATGGAGTTGGAGAAATTAAAGAGTTTGCATCATGTCTTCTGACTGCTAGCTGTCAGGCAGAAGACTGGCAGAATGCATCCATGAACTCAAACTGGCAGTCAGAAGACATGTTGCAAACTCTTTAATTTCACAACACATAGACAGAGTTAACCATAGTTTCAATTTTTTTTTAAAAAAAAAATTGATTTATATGCCGCCCTTCTCCGGAGACTCAGGGTGGCTTACAATGTGCTCAGCAATAGCCTTCATCCTTTTGTATATTTTATACAAAGTCAGCTTATTGCCCCCACAACTGGGTCCTTAATTTACCTACCTTAGAAAGGATGGAAGGCTGAGTCAACCTTGACCCTGGCGAGATTCGAACCTGCAGTAATTGTAGGCAGCTGGTCTTAATAACAGGGTGCTTTAGACCACTGTACTACCAAGGCTCTTTTCACATTGGGGAAATGTGACCATCCTAAACCAAGCTATGTCCAAATACACCAATAGTGAATTTCTAGAAGCCTGGCACTTTGACTTATTAGCCATCAATAGACACATAGACACTAACAACATCTAAAGACTATGCAAGAGTCTTGCAGGTGGCGCAGTGGTTAGAGTGCAGTACTGAAGGCTAATTCAGTTGTCTGCTAGCTGAAGTTCGGCATTTCAAATCTCACCGGCTCAAGGTTAACTCAGCCTTCCATCCTTCCAAGGTGGGTAAAATGAGGACCTAGATTGTTGGGGGCAATATGCTGACTCTGTAAACCGCTTAGAGAGGGCAGTAAAAGCACTATGAAGCGATATATAAGTCTAAGTGCTATTACTGTTGCTTAAAGGGACAATCAAACAGCCAAAAAGAGAACTAAAAGACCCAAGCACCTCTCCACCAGCAATCAGCACCCAGATCACCATAGATTAACTCCAAGGTTAACATCAGACCAACAATCAAGTAAACAATCCCCCAATCAAGAAACTGCCAAAGAAGCCAACAGTAAACAGTCCAACCAAAGAATCTCTAAGAGATTCACCAGCCCTGACAGGGCAAGCCATTAGAATTGTTGGAAGAAATGTCCATCTGGATTCAGTTCCAAGTGGGGAGAAAGACACTGGAAACATGGAGACTGCTTGAAAAGATGGTTTAATGGTGGACAGGACTACATGGTTTTGAGGTCCTGGTCAAAAAAAGCACATGGGTGAGTGACAGAGAGAGAGAGAGAGATTGATTTATATCTTCTGTTGGGCTTTAAATTTGAGCTTGTATTCTGATTGGTTATCAGACTCCCATGGGGCCATGCAGGGGTAACTTTGTAGGTTGTCTTTTGAGTCCCAGGCTTGGTTGAGCCTTGCTGGGTGATGCAATCTCGTCAGGTGCCATGTTGTGAGTTCTGTTGCTAGATGGGTAGAGGGCTAATCCTATCTTTATTGGATCTTGGGTGAGGGCATTTGCTTATGAATAGACCTAGCTATCTCTTTATCTTTTAAGTGTTGATCTCTGCTGTGGGCTATTGAGAGTGTGGGGGCTATTAAGAGTGAGTCTGCTTCCTGCCTAAAAAAACATGTTTCTCCATGTCTCATCCAGGGAGGTATAATATTCTGCCTTTTTAATATTTCCTAGAATATTTCATTCTTCTAGGAGAGTGGTGGGTGCTAACTTCCTACAGAATATAAACTGACATTCCTTAGTAGCACTGATGATGTTACCTATTCTGGATAATGAAATCTCTGCAAGGAAACAAGCAAGCACCAAGGACCCCTTCATTTCAAACCTGAGCAACAAATATTCTCCTTTACTGATACTCTTCTTTTTCTAAACCCACGAGTAGGAAGAGTGTATTTTCTCTGGAAGGTTTCTAATTATTTCCCCTTTTATCTGATAAGCCTTGTTCCGTATATGGTTTGGGAAATGAAATGAAACTCTCCAAAGGAGGGAGACAAGCTCAAACAAGCTGTCTTTAAAAATACGAAAAGGAAACAAGGAGTGGCACAGTTTTTGCTGTTTTCACTTTCTTCGTGGGAAAGTGAAAGCTTGAATAAGTGCAGGAAACAGCAACAATCAAAATCAACGTCCAAAATCCGTGACTATATATATATTGTGTGGAAAGGTTAACCTGCAGAGATTTTTTTTTTAAAAGTTTAAAACAGATAGGGACTTTCCCAGCAGGGTAGGGAGCAAAAACAAGTCACAATGGTTCAAATAGAACGGAAAGCAAAGTCAAGGTGCATCTTTCATCTCCCCTTGAATTGGATTTTTCCCTTGAATTGGAGAAAGGACAGTTTGTGCTGTGCAGTGAAAATGTGAAGCAGACCAAACCACATAGGCATGAGATTTCCATGGTTCAAGACCTCGGTGCTTTCCGCCGTGCCCTTAAAACTTTCTTTTTCAGCAAGCCGGGATGGCTTAACGTATTTTTTAACGTACTTTTAATTTTTAATTGGTTTGTTATCTTAAATTGGGGCCAAATTAATATATATCCTTTTAATTGTTTTTAATGTTTTTATTGTATGTTTTTATCTGGCTCTACACCGCCCTGAGTCCCTCGGGAGAAGGTGCGGTATATAAATTCGAAATAAAATAAAAAAATAAATAAAAATACATTTCCTCTTAACTAATTCAAGCATGTATTATTACTGAGGGATCCCTGGTACTCTCTGAGCTTGCTTGTTTTCTTGCAGATGGTTCATTACCCAAACTAGCTACCATCATCAGTGCTAGTAAGGAACTGTTTGCTGTCAATTGTGTTATGACTATACTCCAATGTAAATAAACAGTTTGAATATTAAATTCCACCCATGTTCTCTTCCTTGATTGATAATGCTATTTTCCCTGAGCCTGGGATACATAAGCTTCCGTATGGTATAAAGTTAATTACGATCTCCTGTTGATTGATGAAAACCAAAACTCCACCCACCTCTTCCCACTCCCTTTGGCTTTCTGTCCTTAGAAGTGGCAAAAATGAAATTGTACACTGTAACTCAAAAGAATGAGCCTTCATGTTGGTATCCCTGCTTCTCTGGAATTGCTTAGCCCAGTGTTTCTCAACCTTGACCACTTTAAGCTGTGTGGACTTCAACTCCCAGAATTCCCCAGCCAATCATTCTGGGAGTGGAAGTTCATACAGCTTAAAGTGGCCAAGGTTAAGAAACACTGGCTGAGTCCAAGGAATAACGACAACCCAGCCCTATCAGTGTTTCAGAGGGCCATGGAGATGTAGCAATGGTGGGTTGCCCCCGGTTCAGACCGGTTCTATAGAACCAGTAGTAAAACCAGCGGGACGCTCCACCCACCAACCCCAACGTCATCAGAATGCTTCTGCGCATGCGCAGAAGAGTGCACGTGGACGCGAGCGAAGCGAGATAGTCCTAGATCAGTGATGGCTAACCTTTTTGCCATCGCATGCCAGGAGAGGTTCGCGCACACGTGTGCCCACACCCATAATTCTATGCGCCCTGCCCTGCGCATCCACGCGTAATCTCGCTCCCCCCCCCCCGCTCCTGACCTGCGATGGCCCAGTAGGCCTGTTTTTCTTTCTCACCTGGCTCCAGATCCTCTCTATGTATCTGGGAAGGGCGAAAACAGCCTTTCCCACTCCCTCAGAGGCCCTCCAGAGACCTGAAACGGCCCATTTCCCAACTCCTGGTGGGACAGGAAATGACGTTTTTTGCTGTCCCCAGCCTCCAGAGCCTCTCTAGGAGTCTCTGAAGGCTGGGGACAGCAAAAAACATCACTGTTTCACTACTTCTAGTGGGCCCAGAAGGCCTGAAAATCAGCTGGCCGGCACTCGCATGCACGCCAGAGCTGAGCTGGTGTGCCCACTGATATAGCTACGCGTGCCACCTGTGGCACACGTGCCATAGGTTCGCCATCATGGTCCTCGATGTTGTAAGTCAAGAACTACTTGACTTACAACACTTCATTTAGTAACCAAAGTTACAATGGCACTGAAAAAAATGGACTTATGGTGGTTTTTCACACTTACAATCATTGCAGCATCCCCATGGTCATGTGATCAAAATTTGGACGCTTGGCAACTGACTCCTATTTATAACAGTTGTTGTATTCCGAGGTCACCTGATCCCCTTTTGCGACCTTCTGACAAGCAAAATCAATGGGGCAGTCAGATTCACTGAACAACCGTATTGCTAACTTAAGAACTGCAGTGATTCACTTAACAACGGTGGCAGGAAAGGCTGTAAAAAGAGATAAAACTCATTTAGCATCTGTCTCACTTAGCAACAGAAATTTCGAGCTCAAACTGTGGTCCTAAGTCGAGGACTAGCTGTAATGAAGAAGGAAGTTGCAATGTTACAAAACGTCAAGACATGGCGGTGATTTTTCAGCCACGCTTATCCGTAATAAGATCTAGATCTCGTGTCATTTCACCATTACAACTATGGGCTAGTCATTCTTTCTCAGCCCTAACTTTCCTCCCGAGGTTGCTGGAAATATCCATAAGTCTGGCTTCTGACAGGAAATGCGGGGTCAAAAGTCATATATGATCAGCTCAGTTATGCATTTCTTCACTTATAATTATATGATTGTACAGATCCAGACAGGCTGGGAAACGTCCACTTTTGGAGGCCAGGCATAACTGAAATATTTGAAGTAAAACACAAAAATATTGTCTAAATTTCTGATTCTTTTTAAGCTTGAGGCACAGGTTGAATGATCCCTCACCTCCCCAACTCCTAGCATCAGTAATGATGTAATCTTGAAATTCCGCATGTGCTAATTATATTGATTTGTGTGAAATAGCTTAATGACATGCAAAGCAGGCAAAACATATTTAAACTTCTCTAAATTGAATTGCTTTGGTTTGCAGATGTTATAATAATGTCATAGTATGTATGTTTTGGTTGTACTTTGTTTAGAAAGTTAAGAGTCCCCGCACCCATTAGATTAGGCTTCCTAGAGAGAGCATAGAATATGTTCCATTCTAACTGTAAAAAAATCCCTAACTTCACAGGCAGACACTGTACATTGTCCATCTTCTGTAATCATATCTTTCGAACTGGAAATTTTAGGAATTAAGAGATTCTGGGGAAAAATGTGTATTCTACAGCTCAGCCCATTACAGCAGGAATGGACAATGTAAGGACATCCATGCAGACCCCGCCCCATTTCATAGTCACTAAAGCCTTCTAAACGCACAGCATGGAATTTGTCAAATTTGCCATTTTTAGATGGCATAATTTTTTTTTTTTTGGTAGGTTTATCAAGCAGCCCCAGATTCTCTAGCACAACTGAAATATTGCTCTACTCCAGGGGTGTCAAGGCCCGCAGGCTGGATCTGACCTGCAGGGTACTTAGATCTGGCCTACAGGGCCACCTTGGAAACAGCAAAGGATCGGCCAGCGGTGCCTCTGCCAGATAAAATGGAGCTCGTGAGGCTCACATGTGTTCCCCCCCCAGCTCCATTTTTGCTGGCAGAGGGTGGCAGGAGGCCATTGCAGCCAAAAAAGGAGCCTGGGGGGGCCGTGCACTGCCCCCTCCCTCCCCCGAGCTCCATTTTTGCTGGCAGAGGGCGGCAGGAGGCTGTTGCCGCCAAAAATGGAGCTCAGGAGCCTGTTTTCACTGGCAGAGTGCTCGGGCCCCCACAGACAGCCCCGACACGAGTGACGTCAAGCTGCCCATGCCCACCCTGGCCATGCTCACCCCAGTCCCCGAGGTCAAACACAAACTTGTGCCTGTTGTGGCCCTCAATGAAATTGAGTTTGACACCCTCTGTCTTGATGATATATACCACAGCACTCCCCATGCTCCTTCAGCCCTCCAAAATGAAATGATGTCTATACGTATATGTGCATATGTGTGTTTGTAGCTGTTTACTATCCTTGCTATAGATAATAGCCATCTATGTGGCGGGCCAAAGGAATATAAGTAAAGCCTATAATTCGATGGCTGTAGAAGTTTCTTTCCTAAACTCAAACCAAGACAGAAATCCAGAACCCAAATTGTAACATTGTTCTCTGTTCTAGAGACCATTATATGAAAAAATTGCTCCAGAATCTTTTTTTTTTTTAATGTAGCACAGTGTAAATTTAAATTACATTTATTACCTTCTGGTGTGTGTATATGTAAAACGAAATTAATCACTTTTGAAAATTGTGATTCAGGGAAATTCCCAGTATTTTCTCATGTTCTGTTAATGTAGGACTTGTTTTTCTACAATATTGTGGTTTTTAACAGGTAGTGAATAACCACAATATAGAATTTGGAATTTAATTTGTTCTGGAACAGTGAAATGCTAAATCTTGCTGAGAAAACTTTGGGATGGTTGTACTGTATATACAGATAGTCCTTGAGTTATGACCACAATTGAGCCCAAAATGTATGAAACATTTGCTAAGTGAATTTTGCCCTATTTTACGACCTTTCTTGCCACAGTTGTTAAGTGAATCATTGCAGTAGTTAAGTTAGTAATATGGTTGTTAAGTGAATCTGGCTTCCCCATTGATTTTGCTTGTCAGAAGTTCGTAAAAGGGGATCACATGACCCGAAGATACTGCAACTGTCATAAATACAAGTCAGTTGCCAAGCATCTGAATTTTGATCCTGTGACCGTGGGGATGCTGCAATAGTAGTGTGAAAAACGGTCATAAGTCACTTTTTTCAGGGCCATTGTAACTAAATGAATTGTTGTAAGTCAAGGACTACCTTTCTACTTGTGGTAACACATCATTATGTAGGCACAGATAATTAGGAAGAAGGATTTAGGGATCTGATCCTCCATTTAACCCCTTCCCAGAAAACACTATCCATATTTTGCCATAGAAATATGTTGTATTTGGTACTTCTGTTTAGCATTTTTGAATGCATTATGTCTAAAATAAAAGAGAGGGGAACTATTGCAAAATAAGGTGATAAGAATTCTAGAGGGATAGACTGTCAGAAGCAGCAGGAGGGATACTATAATTCTGCTTTCCTGAGCAGAAAAAAAAATGCAAAATAGAAATCCCAAAATGCAAAGACTCAAGTCTTTTCCTTCTCCAATATCGTAGTTATCTGCAAAAGTTTTTTTTTTCCTCATAAACTCACACACATACACATATGGCATCATGTTCTTAGCCAATTAACAGACTGATTACCCACTTTAACCCATCCTAGTGTTTTCACAAAGTGCATAGGACAACAGAAATAGAATAATATCAAATTCTGGTTTATTTCACCCATATAAAAATAATACATAAATAACTTAAATTTCACAGGACAAAGATCAGTGCTACTTTCAGGTTAGCAAATGAATAGAAATGTTTATAAAACATTTTTTTATAATTTTATGCCTTTTCTCTTCAATGTGAAGATGAGACAAATTCCATAGGAATTATATATGTAATATATAATTATATAAATATGTATCTTCAGCCAGCAAACATATATATATATATATATATATTAGGCAATTTTTCTTAGCAGCTTTATAAAAGCATAGATATCCCCACAAAAACCCCCCACAGTTTTTCTCTCTTTCACACCGTTTGTGTCATTACACTCAAATCCCAAAGTATAAATATTAACATCTTATAAATATATTTGCATAAATAAGTTCAGTGCAAATTTTCTCCCTTTGTTTTCACGTCAGAGTTTCCCAATATTGACTCCGGGAAGGATAAGGTGAAAGATGAGGATCGAAATTAATCTTGGATGCCTTTGACTTGGTTTGGCTTCACAGCGTGACTAAGAGTTCCAAATAAGCGGTCCCAGTGCGTAAAGTAAGGTGCATAGTTGAACTTGAACTTCAGGTGGTGGAGATCATGGTGAGGAGCTCCTCCATACAGGCCAAAAGGCACCAGTCGGTGGGTTGACCAAGGCAGGTCATAGCCAGAATGATCTTCTACTGACAACCAGATGTTGGCCGTGAAGAATGTCATTTCCGTCAACGGATGACACCTCAACAGCATTGGACCAACGACAGCAAAGAAACCCAGCCAGAGCAGCTCCCAAACGCTGGCGTACTGTGTGGTCAGAGCAAAAGTAGAGATGTGTTTGTGGTGGATCTTGTGGAAGTTTTTGTAGAGCCATGGCACCTTGTGGTGGAGCAAATGCCACAAAAAGGACAAGAAGTCGAACAGCAGCAGGCAAACAGCGACCTGCAGAAGAAGCGCTGGTACCTCGGGAGCGATGCTGGGCAGGCTCACCGGTCTCCAGTACCAATGCGCAACAGTCACTGGGAAGATGCACACGATGTGGTGATAGATGCTCTGAGCCAGGCAAAGACTCACCATCTGCGGTGTAGGCGAGGCCTGCGGTTGGATTTTATACTTCCTCAAGACGGAGATCCAAGGGCTTAACAGATCCAGAGCGATGAAAGGCAAGCAGAAAGCGGTATAGATTGCAAAATTGAACAGCACCGGGAAGAACGGAGACTTGATCAAGTCCTCCCGCCTTCGGACAAAGTCCCAGAGTGGCTGTAGAGCCGGCACGTTCGGCAAGTCATCCGGCTGGTTACAAAAAAGCAGCGTGCTTCCGTTGTGGTGTGTGCTGATTTCCATTGCAGCCGGAGCCGTCGCTGTGCCTGTTTGTATACTGGAGCTGTTCTTATGCCCGGAGCCCTTTTTATTCTACTCCCGCGGGTGACGTAACGAAAAGAAAACTTCCCGCAAGTAATCAGTTCAGTTCCTTTTTCCTCTTGAAGAAAACGTATCGGGAGGGACGCGGGTGAGGAAATTCCCTTCTCTTCTTCCAAATGTTTATCCTTGGATGAGCTGTCCTTCGCCCTGACACTTTTTTTTTTTTTTTTTTTTGTTACAACAGATTGGATTTCGGAGCTGGAAAGCAGGCAGAGAAAGGATGGCATAGGAATGGCACTGAAAAGAATTATGTTAATGGCATTTAGTCCAGAAGAGAAATGGGGAGTTAAAGATCACAATCTAGCTTTATGATAATTATGTGTATTTTCTTTTTCTTTTTTTTAAAGAATACTTTTATTCTTTAAAATACTTTGAGAAGAGTCCTCCATTCCTCTAACCGCAATAAAATACCTTATGCCACCAGACTTCAAATTTTGGACTTAGACAACTTAGAACTACGCCAACTTCGGTTTGACCTAAGTGTAATACATTCCTACCTGTCAATGACTAATTCAGCTTCAACCACAACAATACACGAGCAAATAATAGATACAAACTCAAGGTAAACCGCTCCAAACTCAACTGCAGAAAATATGACTTCAGTAACAGAGTGGTCAATGCCTGGAATGCACTACCTGACTCTGTGTTTCTTCCCCCAAACCCCAAAACTTTAACCTTAAACTGTCTACTGTTGACCTCATCCCATTCCTAAGAGGTCTGTAAGGGGTGTGCAAAAGTGCACCAGCGTGCCTACCGTCCCTGTCCTAATATTTCTTTTTACTCTTACTCTTTTCATATATTTAAATTATGTTTATACTTTTACCTGTTATCTTATATATGCTTGACAAATAAATAAAATAAATAAATAAATAAACCATCCGAATACTTCTGCTTTGGTTTCTGAGGAGGATTAAAGGTAAAGGTAAAAGTTCACCTCACACATATGTGTTAGTTGTTCCTAACTCTAGGGGGCGGTGCTCATCTCCATTTCAAAGCCAAAGACTCAGCGCTATCCGAAGACGTCTCCATAGTCATATGGCCAGCATGACTAAATGCCAAAGGCACACAGAATGCTGTTATCTTCCCACCAAAGGTGATCCCTATTTTTCTACTTGCATTTTTTACGTGCTTTCGAACTGCTAGGTTGGCAGAAGCTGGGACAAGTAACGGGAGTTCACCCGTTAGCTCCCTGCCGACCTTTTGATCGACAAGGTCAGTGTCTTAGCCACTGAGTCAGCGTGTCCCGCTGAGGAGGATTACATGGTGTTAAAAGGCTGAGAAGCAAAGGCATTTAAAGCAGAAAGTGTGGCATTCTGGAAGCAGAGTCAAAACAAATTTATAGGCATTTTTCAACTGTCAATTTAATAAGCGGCCGGGTTTGATGAGCACTGCCAATGGAGATCACACTTTAATTCTCATCTTGTAATGTGTCATTTCAGAAGTTTTGAAAACATGACATGGGAGAAGGGGGGGGAAGATTCACTGGAAAATTCTTATAGATTAGATAGGATGCCACCTTCAGGGTTCCAGCCTATGTTTTTGTTATTGTATAAAATGAATGAAAGTATTGCAGGC
Source organism: Pantherophis guttatus (assembly GCF_059756535.1). NCBI lineage: Eukaryota > Metazoa > Chordata > Lepidosauria > Squamata > Colubridae > Pantherophis > Pantherophis guttatus. The sequence continues at coordinate 70,872,494 of NC_142068.1, read as the reverse complement.
TAACAACAACGAGATGGAGTGGGGTTATCATTCTGACCTTGAATTTCAGGTAGCTTTCAAGGTTCAACCATTCATCTTGGTTACCACAGTATGAGTTATCAATGATTTGGCAAAGTATGTGCTCACATTGGAGTCTCTACCTTGTCATCAGAGCACTCTGAGGCAGGCTGAAGTCAGACTAAGGCTAACCCATATTTTCCATCCTCTATCAGAAGGTGCACGTGTTAGAATGTAGAATACAAGACTGCCCCATTCCTGGAGAGAGAACGGCCATTTTGGTTGGGGTTGCAATGGGGCTGGACACCTCACTGATATGGTTTCATGTGGTTTGTTATTGTTTGGGCCTGAGGATCTTGATCTCATGGAAGGAGAGGTTGATCATGGTGGGAAGCTTGTGGAACTCCCACACGTCCCCATCAATCATTATTTGATTGCAGTACTTTCCATGCTCTGAAAACCACATCTTTTTATTTTTCCAGTTTCTTATCTAGGAACATTCAAAGGGCAACATTCCTATGGCAAAACATCTTAAAAATCCATGAGGTTTCCACTGACAGTAAAAGTAATGGGTTGTTCTAATAGCTGAACTTGGTTTGAGGTTGGTTGTCAGTGGTGATAGTGATACAGGCACTCCGAACTGAGAGCAGTTACTATCTTGAAAGTAACTCACATTACTTTCCACAAGGACAACAACAAACCTTGTGGTTGAAATGTGGAGAAAAGCAGATTGCAATGAAGTTCTTCTCAACTGGGACTCATCACAATGAGACATTAGGACAACTTATTCTGGAAAACAGAATAAAAACAGAACAGAACAGAACAGAACAGTGAACACCCCCAACTCAGATGTCTCACCCTGAACATCAAAACTGAAGCTTTCCTGGTCATCTGGAAAGAGAAGATGCCACTGCTAGCACTTCAGGCAGTCTTCATGCCATGGTGGTTTGATTCTCAGGATCCCTTTAAGAATGAAAAGATCCTTAGGGCTCACATTGTTCTTTCCCTAAAACAGTGGTCACCAACTGGTGGTCTGTGGACTACTGGTGGTCCGTAAGAAAATTTTAGTGATCCGCAGAAAAATTATTTGCATTTTTTATATTGCACTAAATACTATTTATCTTTTTAAAAATCCATATTAGTGGTCTGCGGGATTTAAAATTATGAATTTGGTGGTCCCTGAGGTCCGAAAGGTTGGTGACCCCTGCCCTAAAAGATGGGCTGAGGATCAGCCATACATAATTTCAGCAAAATGCCATTTTTATTTTCAGGGGGCAAATAACATTCATTTAACATCCCTAATATTGTTTCAATACTGAGCCATGTTAATATCTGTCTGTCTAACACAGGGGTGTCAAACTCAGGGCCCTTGGGCCAGATACGGCCCATGGGGTGCTTAGATCAGGCCTAAGGGGCCACCCTGGAAATAGCAAAGGACCACCACAAGGCCCTCCTGGGCTCCGTTTTTGCTGGCAGAGGGTTTCAGGAGGCTGTCAGAGCCGGAAATGGAGCTCAGGAACCCGTTTTCCCTGGCAGAGCACTTGGGCCACCATAGGCGCCCCCAACACGAGTGATGTCGAGCAGGCCACACACACACAAACGAGGTCAAACACAACCCTGATGCAGTCCTCAATGAAATCGAGTTTGACACCCCTGGTCTAACAGAATAACAGAACTATTATTCTGTCTCTTTATCTATCAATCTCTGCATTGGGGTTATTAATCATATCTTGGCTGATTATTATCTATTCTGGAACATTAAGCACTTAGCACTTTTATTATGACTCAATAATCTGTGGACTTGTTTCCAGTTCATAAAATATTATACGCAAGCATAAATAAATACCAAATGTGGGTGAGAGGGTGGGTTTGGAAACTGCAAGATCGAAGGAAAATGATACATAAAAGGGGCAAGCAGTAATAATTACTTAATTAAACCTAGCCTTTAAAGTTGTTCTTTGGTAATGTTAGAAACGCGTTTATCAGTCACGAACTGATTAACATGTCCAACGTGACTTGAGGAGGCACGCAATTTTGTTCAAGTCACAGGAAATAATTGAATATCCTGATGAGACACGGTTACATTGGTTTTGCAATCTATCTTTCAAATCCATCACGTTAGGTTTGTCACTTAATCTCACAACATGATGTTGCACAACCACAAGAACATCCATAAGATCTGTTTCCTTGAGCTGGCCAGCAACCCACTTGGGGGCCACTCGAGGAGGGATGGTCCAATTCTGGAAGCAACCAACATTTCACCCATTCCTGATCTTCATGTTATCATGTCCGCTTCATGTGACAGAGGAAGAAGGCAAAACAGTCACCCTCAAGAAGCATCAACATTGCTCTTCTGTTTGGCCTAAAGAAGACAAGATAGCAAAGGACAAAACAGTAGAATGTCTTGGCTTGGGATAGGAGGAAGAATCCTTGTAGATATGAACATTAATTGCATGTATTATATTTTATATTTATGGCAGGGTATTTTTCCTCTTCCCTTTATTATAGGAAGGAAGGAAGGAAGGAAGGAAGGAAGGAAGGAAGGAAGGAAGGAAGGAAGGGGGAGAGGGAGGAGGAGGAAAGGAAGGAAGAAAGGAAAAAGGAAGGAAAGAAGGAAAGAATAAAGGGAGGAAGGGAGGGAGAGAGGAAAAAGGGAGGGACGGAAGGAAATAAAAAGGGAGGGAGGGAAGGAAGAAAGGAAGGAAGGAAGGAAAGAAGAAAGGAAAGAAAAAAGGGAGGGAGGAAAAAGGGAGGGAAGGAAGGAAATAAATGGGAGGGAGGGAAGGAAGGAAGGAAGGAAGGGGGAGAGGGAGGAGGAAGAAAGGAAGGAAGGAAAGAAAAAAGGGAGGGAGGGAGGAAAAAGGGAGGGAAGGAAGGAATAAAAAGGGAGGGAGGGAGGAAAAAGGGTGGGAAGGAAGGAATAAAAAGGGAGGGAAGGAGGGAGGAAAAAGGGAGGGAAGGAAGGAAATAAAAAGGGATGGAGGGAGGGAGGGAGGGAGGGAGGGAGGGAGGGAGGGAAGGAAGGAAGGAAGGAAGGAAGGAAGGAAGGAAGGAAGGAAGGAAGGAAGGAAGGAAGGAAGGAAATATAAGAGAGCCAGAATGATCTAATGGTTAAGGCATCAGGCTGGGTGACCATCAATTCTAGTCCTGCCTTAGGCATGAAGCCAACTGGGTGACCTTGGGCCAGTCACTCTCTCCCAGCACTAAGAAGCAGGCAATGGCAAACACCTCTTGAAATGAAATCTTGCCAAGCAATTTCAGGGTCTTGTCCAAGCAATTGCCAGGAGTCAACACCAACTTGAAGGATCATTATCATCAAGTACATAAAGAACCACCCCAACGCTTATTTTCTCTGTCTGTTAATGTTTTTTGGAAAATGAAACGCACAACAGCAATATCAAACAAATATCACTCTGCCCGCTGATTTTAAAGATTTGACTTCTAATTTCAGCCTCGCCATAATTTTTTTACACTTATCAATGACTCAAGGGCATAAATTCTGACAAAATCAATCTGTTGCCATACTCCACAGCTACAGGTACATGTAAAAGGGTAGGTAAATTACTAGGTGCAGGAAATCACACTGCATCATTCATGTCATGGAGGAAAAAAATTAGCTATTTGCTCCATCTACTGGCTACAGATACAGATGCAAGACTTCAGATTTTAATTCTTGCCCTTGGAATTCAACAATCATAGATATGGAAAGGACCATCAAGTCCACACAGTTCTGCTTAGTGCAGGCATCCCAATTAAAGCTGTTCCTTGACTGGTGGATTGCCCAGCCTTGTCCGATGACAAGGTTATTTCCTTAACAGCTGAAGCCGTCTTCCTATAATTTAATGTTATGATTTCATGGACTAACTTTTGGAGTAACGGGACAGGCAATTCTATGTCGCCCTCCTGGGGTACTTGAAAAGTGTGAGCAAGTCTTCTTTCGAATTTGCCATGACAGCTTCTTCCATCTCTCTTGAAAATATTTCATTTTTAAATTTTTGATCATTCTCATTTGTTGTTCTGTGAACTAAGCTTAAGGGGCAATAAATAAGGGGCATTTTGCTTTCAGTTGAAGAGACTATTATTCAGCATTGAATCGAGGAGTTCTTGGCGCTCTTTAAGATTGATTGTATGCCTACAGAGATTTCATTAGCCAATTAGGTAAGACCATTAGTGCAAGAGCTCAGAGGACACCGACATTTCCAGAACCCAATGCTTTAAAAAAAAAAAAAAAAAAAAGATATTCTGGTTTGCCTGTCCTGAATGCAGATATCTTGTTAATTTTCTCTGTTCTGTGAGAAAGACAATAAAAACAAATTATTTAACATTCTGTTCTCTTTAACCCAGGGGTGAAATCTAAAAATTTTCCCTACCGGTTCTGTGGGTGTGGCTTGGTGGTCAGGTGACCTGGTGGGCGTGGCTTGGTGGTCAGGTGACCCGGTGGGCGTGGCCAATAATAATAAATAATAAAAATAATAAACAAAATAAACAAAACAATAAGAGGTACCAAAAACCAACTTTTACACTTTACGCACATACAACACAACACAACACAACACAACTGACTCACACACAATCCAAAAGCAGCTGCACTTGACCCAAAATGGCCCCTGCAACAAGCAGGAACCTCACACAGCCACAAAAAGCTCAAAAACCAACTTTCACACTTTTTCCACACAAAATGCCACATACAGTTACTTACCAAATTGAAGGCACAAGGCAGGCAGGCAGGCAGATTGAGTTGCTCCCCGATTGGATTGATTGCAGGCAGGCAGATTGAGTTGCTAGCGGATGCAATTGATTGCAGCACCGAAGCAAGGCAGGAAAAGTGAGCGAGCCTGAAAGAAGTAGCAAGCTGCCAAGTGGGCAAGTGGGGACCGGGCGATTGGGTGGGCATGGGCGGGGGGGCAGGGATTTTTGCTACCGGTTCTCTGAACTACCAACTGCCATTGCTACCGGATTGCCTGATCCGGTCCGAACCTGGAGCATTTTACCCCTTCTTTAACTACATAACCCTGCTACAGATTTTGTGCTTCTCCTATTTAATAATGGTTGCAAGGCTGCCATTAGTTTTCAGCAGCTGTAGTTGGAAAGGACTCTGGGTAACGCAAAAAATAATTTAGAGGTCATATGTTTCCAATGTCATTAGGTTGCTGACTTTATCAAATACTCCAAAGGTTGTGATTGGTTTATTTCTTTTCTGCCCCACTTATAAATGTTACAGAAATATCTGGTTTATCAATTGTGCAAATAGAACTCTAGAAAAAAATGACCCATTCAAACCCTCATAACTGTTTACCAGAGATAGTATATCAACATGACTTGTCAGTTGTTCATGTCCCTGTTGTGTTTTCATTAGCAATAGCAATAGCACTTAGACTTATGTACCGCTTCATAGTGCCTTACAGCCCCCTCTAAGCGGTTTACAGAGTCAGCCTCTTGCCCCCAACAATCTGGGTCCTCATTTTACCCACCTCAGAAAGATGGAAGGCTGAGTCAACCTTGAGCCTGGTGAGATTCGATCTGCCAAACTGCTGACAGCCGGTGATCAGCAGAAGTAGCCTGCAGTACTGCACTCTAACTACTGTGCCATCGCGGCTCTCATTAAATTTACATTCGAACATACAGTAGAATTTCATGTGTTCAATAATTATGAAAATGGTTGCATCATTTTCAATTTAAATTTAGAAAAGAAGAGTCATGATTTAGGACTAAACTTTGGTTAATCTGGCCTGAAGGTATAAGGTGCACCAAAGTCACCAAATCTATAATTTGGAAGGCGACTGGAGAACTCCACACAGCTCTGTCCTTTGAACATTTTAATTTCACCCGTAAACCTTTCCCAAAATCTCACTCTACAGAAATGGGTTGGAAATGTTGGCCTATTAGCTTTTTTTTTTTTACATTTCTCTTCAAATCTTATCCCTCCAAATGGCCAAAAATATAATTAGCCTCATCTGATCAAGGATGACCGTGGAAAAATAACTTCTTTAAAAAGAAAAATAGTGTCTAGGCAGGCAGGCAGGAATCCACTCTGTTTGATGAATTGGGGAGAAAACTGTTTTTAAGGATGAGAATTCTCAAAACTAAAAAAAAAGTAAGTATAAAATGCTCTGGCCATGTATTGCAGCACCCTCTTGTGACAAAATAAATATTTGACTATAATTTAATCAAGCTGTTCTTGAATTTTGCCCAAAATAAGGAAGGTGGCAGCACAACATGGCTAATTAGGATTAAAAACCAGAAAGATGTGTATTGGTTTATTTGATTGCCAGTTCCGTAATCTACATTGCTTTGTGGAAAAATAATGCAAAATATGTTCTCAGAAATGTACCATTTTTCCTTGCTACCACTTCAGATCATTTTTTACATACAGTATTGCAAATGAACACACTATTGCACATTGCAATTTTACTTTGTTCGCTATCATTAATTTTTTTTGTAACAGGATGTATATTGCAATAGTCTGGGTTTTTTTCTACTCTCCCACTGACCCCATAGTAATAAGCACTATAGATCCACTCCCGGCTAGTAAGAAACAGTTAAAAGTCACCAATATGAAAGGATAAAATCATGAAAAGCATGTTTTAAAAATAGCATTACAAAGAATCAGATCAGCAGGTTGGAGTACAATTTCTCATCCGCTTTTTAAAAAGCATATTCCCATGTGGTACACTAGGGAATTTTGGACCAGCGTGGTAGAGAAAATGGACTTGGAGACTTTCCTCCTTCTTTTTTGGATATGATCAGGGTCAAATCCAGTTCATGTCTTTTCCTGCTTCTACCGTGTTTCCCCAAAATAAGACCCTGTCTCATATTTTTTTGAATCCTGAAATAAGCGTTTGGCCTTATTTTGGGGGCGGGGGTCTTATTATTTTGGGGGGCATGGAGCAAGACGGGGATCCTCTTGCTGTCTTACCTCATTTCCAGCTCTGTCTCGCTAACCATAACCAGAGGAAATGGCGGGGACCGGCTGCGCGTGCATTTAAATATTTTCAGGGAGGGCTTATTTTTGGGAGAGGGTTTTTTCGGGGGAGGGCTTATTATCCAGGGAGGTCTTATTTTGGGGAAAACATGGGATCAGATCAGATCATAACTGCTCTCTGTTCCAGACAGAGCATGGCTGCAATTCCATCTAAATCCCCCCAAAACACTAGCCTCCTCTTCAGCTCACAGCACAATGCAAGGCAACACTTAAAAAGGAGGTTGCAATCTAGTGAAACTCCAAACCTTCTATCAGCTGATGAACTCCGCATTCCATCTCTTTCACAATGAACTTCCCCCGGTGTCTCCTGAAAGATTCATTTTGCCTAAAAATAGAACTAACCCCTGGTACATTGACAAGGATCTGCCCAGCATCTTCAAACTGGCCAGCGAATTGGATCGCTAGGATTTCCCACATTGCAACCTTCCATGTCTATAAAACCCTTTATTTTTTCCATTGTTCGGGGTCCCTCTTTCTTGTGAAGCAGGCACCCAATGATCGTTGCAGTAAACATGGATCTTCTCCTCAATGTTCTGCTATTTCTTCAGGCTGAATCAGGGGTGAAATGCTACCGGTTCGGACCGGTTCAACTGAACCGGTAGTGATGGCGGTGGGTGGTTCAGAGAACTGGTAGCGACGGCAGCTTGAGGTTCCGCCCACCAGCTCAGTCATTGTTACTTCCTGGTTTTAACCAGGAAGTAACCTGTTTTTTACCCTCTGTGCATGCACTTCCGAACTGGTAGAAAAGGTAAGTAGATTTCACCCCTGGGCTGAATCCGTGACACAAAATGTTTCCTAGGGAGGTGGAGCTTGACAAACGACACCCAGTCAAAAGCAAGAGAGCCATTTATCCAAAGTCACATGAGATGGAGGGATGAGATTTTTCCCTCTCCCACCCTTCTCGCGTCCAGAGTTTCCTGACATCTCACTTTACCTTTGTACTGTATTCCTTCCAACTCAGCAGAGAACATTGTCTAGCACTGTAATCACAGCTGGGTGGGTACCAGTGAACATTGTATTGTCATTCCTGCTGACTAAACAGTTTTAATTGCCCCAATTTCAGCTTCTTTTTCACAAGGGAGATTTAAAGTTTCATTTTGATTTTTTTTTTTTAACACAGTAAAATAGTGGCTGTCAGGAAGCAAGAATGTGCAAGAATTGCAATGTGGGAATTGCAGCTAATAGGAAATACCCATTTGTGCTACATTCTCTGAACACACAATTTACCTTTTCTTATATAAAGGCAGCCCCTGATGTATGACTGGTTGGTCAGCAACCATTTGAAATTCCAATGGACCTACCTGGTGTGTGTGTGTGTGTTTATGACCTGGATTTGAAGATCTGAAGGTCGACACCCCCCCCCAATCATGTGACCACATTTCGGGCTCTTGGCAATCAGGCTGCATTTGCAGCCATTCACAGCATTCTGTGCTCGCATGATGGCGTTTTACAATGTTCGTGCCAAAACCTGATATTTACTTCCAGTTTTCAGCAAACCCTGCCCATAGCAAACCATGGGTTTGCTTAACAACCACAGCGTTCACTTAATGACTATGGCAATTGCTTCACGGATGTGCTTTTTGCTCAATGACCACTGCAAAAAAAGGTCATAAAATTGGGTTAGTCATGTGTCCAATCTGCTTTCTGACCATCACGAGTTCCGGCAGACCCCATTACAGTCATAACTCAAGGAACAGAATGGAATGGGGGGAAAAAGATGACCATGGATTAAAGCCATCTTGTACCATCTCAGCCTTAGATCTGGTTTTTTTTTTCTGTATCATGGAATGGGGCAAGAAACAGATTGCTGTTGGACACTTCCCTGGGCCCCTGCCATGTTCTGTCAACCCGCCTGATTTTATGTCGTAATACTATTTTAAACAGGAACTTGGCATGGTGTTAAACAAGCCACCAACTTCTAGCAGCAAGAATGCCTTTGGACCAGTGGTGGGATTCAAATAATTTAACAACCGGTTCTCTGCCCTAATGATTTCTTCCAACACCCAGTTCACCAAACTGCTCAGAAAGTTAACAACCGGTTCTCCCGAAGTGGTGCGAACAGGCTGAATCCCATCACTGCTTTGGGCCCTAGAGAAAAAAAAATGGAGGCTAATTGCAGTCAAGTGCTTCTTTAGCATTGTGCCCAAAGCTTGAGAAAACAAGTATGTCATTCAGGATACTGCTTATAAGCACTTATGTGCTTAGAGCTCAAAGCATTGTTAAAGACCCCACACACCCACTTCACGGTCTGTCTCTGTTGCTCCCCTCTGGGAGGAGGTTCCGAAGTATTTCTAGCAGGACTACCAGATTCTGTAATAGCTTTGTTCCCTATGCCATCCTTCTGGTAAACTCGCAAGATTTGTTTTTCTCGCCATGTACATCCGAACTAGACTGTGTTGTTTCTCTGTGTCATATATGTGGGTATACGCATAATTTTGTATTTATTTATTTATCTTGCCATGTTTATGTTTATATTAGAGGTGGAGACCCTTTGAGAGCTGTATGCAACGTAATTTCATTTTAATATATGCCGATTAGTGTACATTCAAAGTGGCAATCAAGTATTCTAAGTCTAAGATCAGGAAACCATAATGGAGTGTTTCTCAAACTTTTTTTTTTTCATTAACCAAAATTGCTTATCGGAAAGCCCTTTTTACCCGATGTAGATAATACACTTTATTTAAGTCAACTTAAAAGGCCCTGTTATGATTGGGTAATGGATTTGTTCTGTGCTACCCTAAGAACTACTTTTAACCAATTTTGGGTAATATATCCATGTTTGGTATACACTGCTATAGTGTGTTGACTTTCTTATTCTCTGTATATACAGTACCTGTGCAAGCACAATTTCTCACCAAGGAACTAACCAGGGTATGTGAATATGTGAAATCTTGGATCTGTGAAAATATAATCAGTATGGGAGTATATGGGTGACATCTGTGTGTGAGAGAACTTAATTTAATTGGGTTGTCTTGCTTTAACATCAGGCTAAAAATCAGAGATTATAGTCATATTTGTGAATTGCCACTGTAAGAAAATGCTAACTCTAAGAACACCTGCCTACCCTACAAGTGTAACATTTATCTAAATTATTAATTCACTTCCCAATTATGATCATGAACAATATTTCTTCAAATTCTAGTGTGGACATAACCTAAATTAGCCACCACTGTTAAAATTGGAATTAATTCTTTGTAGAGCCTGTTGGATATATTGCTAGTGTATGTAGTCTGTTAAATTAAATAGCAAGAAAGTAACTATGTTTTCACTAACCTTCCCCATTTACTGACACTCAACATTTCCACCCAGAATGTTGGCAGTTGAAAGTCTAAAATAGTATTTCTCAAAACTTTACAATGTGTGGATTTCAGCTTTCAGAATTCCCCAGCCAGCTCTGCTGGGGAATTCTGTTGGTCTAAAATATCTTGAGTTATTTTGGTCTTAAATACTAGTTTAGAATATCTTGAGGATACCATATGTCATTAATCTTATATCGTTTCCAAGCACACATCAAAATCTTGGTCATAAATTTGAAGGAACTTCTACCATGCCGAATATCCCCCGTGGAGTACTTAGCATTAATTTTAACCTAGCTTTATAAAACATTCTGTTAGGAAATGATTTTACCTAACTTGTTGGGTTGGCAATATATAAACCATCAATATAGCTTTAAGACTGCTGTATTGTATCATACTGTGTCCTGATTGGTTAGCTCTGTAGCCAATGTCCTTGAGAGGGAAGTAGAAACATGGCTTGTTTCTCTTTACTGCTCTTTGATGCTCTTTGCTGTTTGGTATTACCTCTGTGTTTGCTACTGTTTGCAACTGTTTATATGACTACAACGACTGGTAAGAATACTTTGTTATTGGGTTATCCCTGGACTATTGTTTTACTATCTACTACTTTATCTGTGTATGACCTGGACTGTTTATTGGACTATGCCTTATTACTATTTCCTGAAAGTAAACACAACTCAATGTATCTGTGTGTTGGCTGTTATTTCCTAACTACTCTCAATCGCTTTCATGCGCACACCCTTGCTACTCAAGGGTTGCTCTGCGAATTCCTCCACACATTCCTCACAGCCATAATTATACTTCTATGAGCAATCTCTTTTTCTCCCCATCTACCATCTTGGAAGTATTATTTAGACAATATGTCCTGCCTTTCTCTGCTTTATTTACATGATCAGGATCATTGACTTCAGCTTTCAAAAGAATTGGATTTATAATTGTTATAAGACAAAGACACACCAGGTCTTTTCTATTCAAAGATCTACCTCAACAGATGGCAGGACCAACTGGTCTTGGCTAATCTCAGAAATGAAACTGCCAATAACTATTTTGCTATCCCTATTCAGATGAGCGGCCCTGAGTCTTCGGAGAGGGGCAGCATATAAATTTAATTAATTAAATTAAATTACATTACATTAAATTAAATTAAATGAGCAATCACCTACCTGGAAATTCCATGGCTCCTACTCAATTGGGAAACCGGAAAACATTTCAATGAAAGGAAAGAATAAATCACTTCCATAATACTGGCAAAGAAATAGGATAGGTACAATCACCCAGAGTCAATAGCAATAGCACTTAGACCTATACACTCCTTCATAGTGCTATGAAGCACTAGTGCATAGTGCTTCATAGCACTCTCTAAGCGATTTACAGTTAGCATATCAAACTTTGACCTACAGATCTTTGTTCCTCTTTATACTCTATTTTTGTCGTAGCATTTCCCACCCCCTCCAAGTGTTTTTTCCCCCAGATCAGCCAAGTTTGAGCCATTGGTTGTACAAGAATTGACTGACCACCTTGTCACCTGAGCCTGAAGTCATGGCCTGAAAGAGACTGACCCAAAATCACCCGGTTGGCTTTTATACTTGAGGCAAGACTAGAACTTGATGTGCTCAATATTAAGTTTTCCATTAACAGATTGGATTGTCTGGGTCACGCTTACTTTGGTTGGGTTTGTCAGTCAGAAACTTGACAATATCATGTCCTGGAGATCTAAACATAACAGATAAAAGTCTTCAAATGTATGGTCAAGTCAGGTTTTCCATATGGTACCCTCTACAGAAGGTGAGTTGAGGTTCAGTGCCCATAATCTCCCAACTAGCATTTCATATGGCCAAGAATTGTAGGTTTGGAAGTCTGACACGCATAAGGACAGCTGGTTGGGAAAAATTTTGTAAGTAGAATAAAATCTGCTATAATAAGATTAAGATTCCTTGTTTTGGATGTACTCTACTACAGGGGTGAAATGTAAAAATTTTTGCTACCGGTTCTGTGGGCGTGGCTTGATGGGCATGGCTTGGTGGTCATGTGACCGGGTGGGCATGGCCAAATTGACACCACTCACTGTTAGAGCCAGGAGCACATTCCCTCCCACTCCTTCCGCCAATCCTCCATACAAACCGCCCACCCCGTTTCTGCAAAGGCAGAGCCCCCTCCCCTGCAGGGCAATCCAAAGAGGGGAGGGGGATGCTGCAGAAAAGGCCGCCTTCCATCCGTGCCAGCTCTGCAGGGGTTGGGGCTCCAAAGCAGCCCACTGGATTCCCACTCAGCCACCTGCCTCCAGCGCCAGTCTGGGAACTTGGCCCGCGGAGTCCAGCACTCCAGGGGAAGGAGGCACAGCCACGGTGGTGCTTCCCGGCAGCGAAGAAGCAGAGTGAGAGGGGCGGAAGCCGCCGGTGGGGCACAACCCCCCCCATGCAGGGAGAGGGCCAGGCCCAGCCACGCCACCACAGAGCCCGGGACGCTTTCCCTTCGGCCTGGCTGCACTTGTAGTCATGTGGCTGGCCGGAGCGGAGCATGGTGCGGGGGACAGGCATATGCAGCAAGAGGTGCGCCAGTGCCGCCTTGCCCGCCTTCCCCACGTCCATGTGCTGAGCATGGAAAGGGCAGCTGCTGCCGCTGCTCTCACCACCCTCCGTGCCCACCTGACTGCAGATTTCTGCCTGCCAGAAGCAACCTCCCAAAGTAACCCGCCACCGTTTCCTTTCGTTTTGTGGTGGGAGAAACACACAGAGGCTTGGAATGGCAGCACCCAGATACCTTCCGGGGCCTTTAAGAGCTCCTGAGTGGATCCACTGCCACAGAGCAGATCCAGGCGCTGCCATTCCAAGCCTCTCTGTGTGTGTCTTTGCTCCTGGTCTTTCGCAGCAGCCCATGCACGATGTCCCGTCCCTGGCTGCCCATCTTAAAGAGTGAGTTTAAGAGTTTATTCGATTTCTATACCGCCCTTCTCCTGAAGGACTCATTACAGCCATATTAAAATACATAGATTTATAAAATTTAAACCAATTAAAATCAATATATAAAATTGCCCTGCAAGTTAAAACATACATACACCCATAATAAAAAATCGTATTAGGCCAGTCCAGCTTGCTGGAATAGGAGGGTCTTAAGTGCGCGGCGAAAAGTACGCAGGTCGGGGCTAAGATGGAGCTCCAGGGGCAACTCATTCCAGAGGGCTGGTGCCCCCACAGAGAAGACTCTCCCCCTGGGTGTCGCCAGTTGGCATTGTTTGGCCGATGGCACCCTAAGGAGTCCCTCTCTGTGGGAGCGTATTGGCCGTGGGAGGTTGTTGATGGCAGAAGGCGGTCTCGTAGATACCCCGGTCCTAAGCCATAGAGCTCTCTAAAGGTGGTAACCAACACCTTGAATCGCAGCCGGAAGACCACCGTGAGCCAGTGCAGCTCGCGCAGGAGGGTTGTTATGTGGATGCGCCAAGTCGCACCCATAACCACCCACGTGGGCGCATTCTGGACCAGTTGGAGCCTCCAAGTGCTCTTCAAGGGGAGCCCCATGTAGAGAGCATTGCAGTAGTCCAGACGGGACGTCACGAGGGCATGAGTGACTGTGCACACGGCATCCCGGTCCAGAAAGGGACTCAACTGGTACATCAGGCGAACCTGATAGAAAACTCCCCTGGCCATGGCCGTCATATGATCTTCCAAAGACAGCCATGCATTCAGGAGAACACCCAAGTTGTGAGCCCTCTCTGTGGGAGCCAGGATCTCACCAATAGTCAGCAATGGAGCCATCTGACTATACTGGGACGCCGGAAGCCACAGCCACTTGGTCTTGGAAGGGTTGAGCTTGAGCTTGTTTCTCCCCATCCAGATCCGCACGGCCTCCAGGCACTGGGACATCATGTCAAGGGCATCAATGGGGTGGTTCGGGATGGAGATGTACAGCTGAGTAACATCAGCGTACTGATGGAACCTCACCCCAAAACCACAGATGATCTCACCCATTGGCTTCACATAAATATTGAACAAAAGGGGCGAGAGGACTGACCCTTGCGGCACCCCACATACAAGGTGCCTTGAGGTCGCCCTCTGCCCCCCTGCCAAGACAAACTGCATACGGTCGGAGAGGAAGGAGAACCACCGCAACATGGTGCCCCCCACTCCTAACCCCTCCAATCGTCGCAGCATGATACCATGGTCGATGGTATCAAAAGCTGTTGAGAGATCTAATAGGACCAGGACAGAGGAGCAACCCCTGTCCCGAGCCCTCCAGAGATCATCAACCAATGTGACCAATGTCATTTCTGTGCTGTGCCCAGGCCTGAAGCCCGACTGGAACGGATCTAGATAATCAGCTTCATCCAGGTATTGGGGAAGTTGTCGCGCCACCACTCTCAACAACCTTCGCCACAAAGCGAAGGCTGGAGACAGGGCGATAATTAGCTAGTACAGCCGGGTCCAGGGAAGGCTTCTTGAGGAGAGGCCTCACCACCGCCTCTTTCAAAGAGGGGGGAAGTAGCCCTCACTCAAAAGAAGCGTTAATAATCCCCTGGAGCCAGCCTCGTGTAACCTCCCAGGAGGCCAGCACCAACCAGGAGGGACATGGATCCAATAAACATGTGGCTTAAAGGAACTTCGCTCTGCCCCCGCTGCCCCGGGAAGGGGAGTGGGCACCTTGGAGGTTCTAGCTGCCCCAGAGACCCCTGACTGGCCTGCCCAGGAGGCGCAACAGGTGAGGCAGTGGTTGCCCCCGGCAGGTTTGAAATGGCAGCGCCCAGATCTGCTCCGGGGCCTTTAAAAGCAGCAGAAATCAGCTGTCACGTCGCACGACCCCCCAGGCAGCCCCCCCAAGCAGACCCACCGCCCAAGGAGCGCGATCTGGGGGCAGCTTCAGCCAGCCCAGCCCAGGAAAGGCCAGAAGGGGTGAATTCCCGAACTCCGGTTCAGCCAGCTGGGGATGAGACATCAGACACAGGCTGCTACGAAAGACCAGAAGCAAACACACACACATCGGTACTGGTGAGGTTTTTAGCGAGCAGCGCAGGAAGCCAGACTTGCCTTCATAGGTACAAAAGTTTCCTACAAATGGAGAAACGGCAGGAGCAAGTAAGCGCTTCTTTTTGCACTTGCTCCTGGCGTTTTTCCACTTGGAGAGGAGGAGGAGGAAGACGACGAGGGCAACAATCCTGGGCGTGTGAAGCAAGGCATGAAAATCCGCAGCAGGAAGCTCAGGGTGAATGAAAAGGGGGAGCAGCCAAGTACTTTGTTTCTCCAGAACTAATAGAAAAAAATGCTTAAAAAGTAAAAAAAAAAAAAAAAAAAATTCTCACGATTGTGCATCACTCAGCTGATCGTCGGAACTTTTTTTTTAACTTTTTAAGCATTTTTTTACTACTGGTTCTCTGGAAGTAAAAGCAGGAAGTAACGACGACTGGGTGGGTGGGCGGAGCCTCGAGTTGCCATTGCTACCGGTTCTCCGAACCACTGGCCATCATCGCTGCCTACTCGCCCGAGCCAGTCCGAACTGGGAGTATTTCACCCTGCTCTACTGCGAAGGAAACATGATTTCTTTCAAGCATTCCCAATTGTAATCTTCATCCCTTTAGCTGCTGAATTTCATAGAATTAAACAAAAACAAATCAGAACAATTGTCCTGGCCGTTTCTCTATAACCCACCATCAATGAAGAGAAGTTGAAGTATCTTTAGGAACACAAATTGCCAAACTGATTTCTCCTTTTCATCACTCCTTATGGGCCTGTAAAGTGACAAAAGTTCTAAAATGTAGCAGAAAATTTAAGGGCAAAATATTCAGGCGACTTAATGTTGAATCCTCCTTTTAACATTTTCATAAAGCCCCATGTGACACAGCCGTAAGATGTATATGACAGAGGATGGAATTTGATAGAGTCTGTATACCTCTAGCATTCAAGACATTAACATTCTTGGGAAGAAGAAATCTCATTCCAACCAGTTTAAGGAAAACAACCATCTTCACTGGGTTCAATTTTTGCTCTTTGTTGTTCTGCATTGCCTTCTTAGGCTGGTGAAAAGCTCTGTTGCAATGAAGCCACTTTCCAACACCGCAGACAAGTTCTTCCACTGATCTGCAACCCATTTTATTCGATATTTAATTCTAATACACGTTGAAAACTTTCAGGATAGCAATTAAGGCAGTTGAAGCATATTTCATTATAAAAGATCAAGAGTTTATTTCCAAGAGAACAGTCTCTTCTACACATGATATTGCCTTTAAAATGCCCACTCCCTCGAAAACACCCAAGTCTTCCAGATGTCCCAGAAAATGTAAAGCATGCATCTGTTTCCAAAACTAGGACTACAATTCAAGAAGCCTGCCCTGCAAGCCTTTTCCTACTGAAACAAACAAAAATATTTCTTCTTTCCATATTACGGAGAGGTGCACCTTTAAGTACGTGTTGCAAAATCCACAGGAGGATTTTAAGGCAGGAAATCTACTCCGTAAAAACTTTCCAAGATCATTTGTGTTTAAAGAACTAAGGTGCTTGCTTTCCAAGTGCTTCTTTTACATTTTAAGCAGACAAGGAGTGTGTGCTTTGGAATGAGCTGTCAACGTAAATTTCACAGATGTAAAATTTAAACCATTACTAGTTATCCTTATTGATTCCCTAGCCAAACTATCTAAGTGCATTTTCAAAGGGATTTGTTCCAACAAAATAAGCAAAATAAAATAATCACACACAGACAGCCATTTTTATATAGCTTTCACAACCTCGGTATCATGGACATTAGCAAGGTTCAATAAATTGTCTTTTTCCCCTAACCCTCATTTCAAAAATTATCTGAATAGTGCAAGAACAGCAGTACTGCAAGGCGTTTGGTATCATTCACTACCTATTTTTGCCTTTCCATTAAAACTGCATGAATTTAAAAAAAATTATATGACAAATGCAGTTTCCGTTTCTTAAGGTATTGCTAGAAGGCTTGTGTCAGAATAATACTATACGTAGGTAAAAAGCAAGACTTCCTTTTCACAGTGCATCAGTGTTTTGGGACTACAACTTCAAGTAATCAATGGGCATATTGAGCTTTCCGCATCATCTGAATCATATCTCTGAACATGCGCTGTGGGGCATCAAGGCCCCAGATGAAATCCAGATGTTCCCAATCTGGGATCTCCTTGTGGTATATCAAGTTTGGGATCATAGATATTAACATAGCAGCGTCCTTTTTGTCTGCCAGCCAGTCCTGGCCACCCGTCCATATAGCTGTTGGAACAAGCATCTTTTCCATTTTGTAGGGAGGTGGTATTGGCTAAGAAAGAAGGAAAAATAATGGTTAAAAAATCCAAAGAGATTCTCATCCTGATGTCACCACTGAGCAAACTGGCTGAGGTTGTAGTTTGGCAACAACTGGAAAGCCAAGGTTCTATAGATCTGTTCAACAAGTCATCTGGGATAAACTACCGTATTTTTCCATGAATAATATGCTACTTTTTCTTTAAAATATTTACTTGAAAATGGAGGGGCATCTTGTACACGGGGGTGGGGAGGAGGAGGAGGAGGAGGAGGAGGAGGAGGAGGCATGCCCCATCCCCATCCTCCAGCTCCACCGCATATGCCAGACGAGCCTCTACTTTATATGCAGCTCTATCATTCCTCTCTATTGTAGTTGTTTCCTGTATACATTGCCTAGAGTGGCCATGTGATACAGGAAACAACTATGATAGAGTTCATATCTATTGTTCCTGTGATGCATTTCCTGTTCTTGTATTACTCACTCTCTAGTAAGATGGCTTCTGCACAGTGATGGCTTGTAGTGTGCTTACTTACTCTTACTTACATGAAAAATGGGGGCGTCCTATACATGGGGGTCTCTCTCTCTCTCTCTCCCTCCCTCTCTCTCTACAATTACAAATCAGTGCCACACATTTTAGCCACTTCATTTGAAACAGGTTTCCACAGATGATTAACTCTCTAAGTAGATACAAATGGGAATATTTTTTTTGCCCAGAAAGCACAATTATAAATGGGAAAGGTGGGGGACACCTCATCATTGCCTTAGGATAAGGCCATTCACAAGAAAAATTATGTAATTGTAGACGAGGAGGTAGAGGAGGAGGAGGTGGTGAAGGAGAAGGCGGAGAAGAAGAAGAAGAGGAGGAGGAGGAAGAAGAAGCATTATTATTATTATTATTGTTGTTGTTGTTATTATTATTATTATTATTATTATTATTATTATTATTATTATTATTATTATTTATTGGTTAATCTTTAGTGAGATTCACAGCCTTTGAGGCTGGTTAATAGCTCAGCAGCTCGAGTCCTAACCAAGGACCTAGGAACTGTTAAGGTATCGTCGGAGGATGTAAGCTGTTCCGAGTAAGGTGGTTTTTTGTAGAGTCAAAATGTTCAAGTCCGGCAAATTTAGAATTATTATTATTATTATTATTATTATTATTATTATTATTATTGGTAGTCCTCGATTTATAACAGTTCATTTGGTGACCATTTAAAGTTACAACATCACCATGGTCATGTCATCTCAATTCAGACTCTATGCAACTGACTCATATTCATGACATTTGCAATGTCACATGGTCATCTTTTCTGACCTTCTGACGAGCAAAGTCAATAGGGAAGCCAGATTTACTTATCAACCATGTTACGAATTTAACAACTACGGTAATTCACTTAACGAGTGGAAAGACATGTCATAAAATGGGGCAACAATTCTCAAGGTTGACTCAGCCTTCCATCCTTTCTAAGGTAGGTAAAATGAGGACCCAGTTTGTGGGGGCAATAACCTGACTTTGTATATATATACAAAAGTATGAAGGCTATTACTTAACGCATTGTAAGCCGCCCTGAGTCTCTGGAGAAGGGTGGCATATAAATTAAAGCAAAAAAAACCAAAAACTTAACACCTGTCTCGTTTAACATCAGAAATTCTGGGCTCAATTGTGGTTGTAAGTCGAGGACAACCTGTATATTGGTGATCTGATAATACTGCAGTCTAATATGTCTCTCCCTTTGGAAATTCTTACCTGGTTATAATGAGCCATATTTTCTTTTCTGCTTCCCCAGTCAAATGCTCTGATTTCCCCAGACTTTACAACCTGAAAATAAAGTTACTTTTAAAGGTGTGTATGCCTTCAAGAATATTTATTTATTTATTCATTCATTCATTTGTTCAATTTACTGCCTTTCTGCTCTGAGGCATTTATTATATGTTGGAAGAAAAAACAAACTCTCAGGTGCAGCAATTTTCTTGTAACACTTGTTTACCCGCCCATTCCTTGAGAAATACACAGCTGTGTATATTTTCCAAAGTCTTCCCATACTGGCAGGTATCAAGGGCTTAGTGCAAATAATGGCACTGAGTAATCTTAACATCCACCTCCTGTTGAGGGAATTTCCTTTGAAGTAAGACTTCCAAAGTTCAGTTGGTCTTACTCCTAGAACAGCACGTGCAGAATTGCAACAGAGTAAAAGCTAACATTAGAATCATGACTCATAAATGCAAGCCAATAACCTAGACACCATTGTGGCAAGCATTAATCAATCAGCCTGGGAATTTCAACTCTACCTGACTCCAGTGAAGCATATTCTGGACAGATGTTCCAGCTGGGCAGTGTGTTGAATATACTTCTACACGGCTCTGAAAACCACAGTGAAATGATTAGCTAAATCTATAACCAAGTATATCAATTACTTCTTTTTAAAAATTTCATCTTAAAGGGAAAAGTGCATCAGGACTTAACATTTGGCCATTATGTCCAAATGCAATTGACCCTGGCTAATCTCGGAAAAGCTAAGAAGGGCTGATCTGACTATTTTTTGAATGAACTAGACCAGGGGTGTCAAACTCAAGGCCAGCGGGCCAAATCCAGCCCGCTAAGTGCTTAGATCTAGCCCACGGGGCCGGCCTGGAAATAGGACTGGCCCACAGTGCCTCTGCTAGCAGAAAAGAGCTGCAGCCCCCCCCCCCATTTTCGGCCTGGATGGCCTCTTGCTACCCAAAATGGGTTTTGGCCAGTAGGGTGCTGCAGGAGGCTGTCCAGGCCAAAAACAGGGCATGCGGGGGCTGCGCCTCCCCATACCCCATTTTGGCCAGCAGGGTGCTGCAGGGGGCCGTCCGTCCCATCTCCTTCCCCCCTCCCCCTCCTCCAGCCGACCTGTGGAGAATAACTAGAATGCTGATCCAGCCCGCCAAGAAATCCAGTTTGACACCCCTGAACTAGACTTATTTAGGCAAGTGAAAAACAGTTCAACTTCAGGGAATCTTTAGCATTTGAGATACACCATCTTGCCATTCTTAAGCTGGCTATGATTCTCAGTCTTTCATTACCAAATAGCTGAGATATAAGCTTAGAGAAGAGTATTTGCCTGTCCAATAACATGCACAATGTTATTTTTTTTAAAAAAATTTACAGATTAATTCATTTCATTTCAAAACAGAGTTTACACATTTAGGCTCTTTAATTCACGCTCTTACCATGTTTAGGTTTTTCTCATTAAATCCACACATGAGAAAGAAAAAGTTGCCACAAAGATCATCAAGTAAAATACGGCTGCAGATGTGGGTAGCAAACCATTTTATTAGAGCATTCTGGGGGAAAAATTGCTTCGTTCCAAACATTTCCTGCCAAAATAAGAATAGTATAACATAGGTCACTTTACTGAAAAATAAAGATGCTTCTAAATATGATTAACATAGAATCATAGGGCTGGACAATAAGTAATGGGTGGAAGATCATTCAAGAGACATCCACCCTAGAACTAAGGAGAAATTTCCTGAAAGTGAGAATAATTAATCAGTGGAAAAGCTTGCCTCCCAAAGTTTTGGATGCTCTATCACTGAAGGTGTTCAAGAAGAGACTATGCAGCCATTTATCCAGAGTGATCTAGGATTTCCTGCCATGGGCAGAAGGTAGTAGTAGTAGTAACCTCTGAAGCAGGGGTGTCAAACTCACATCATCATGTCGTCACGTGATGTATCGCAACTTTCCCCCTTTGCTAAAACAGGAGTGGGTGTGGCCAGCGTGTGACACATCCAGCCCACGGGCCGTGAGTTTGACACCCTTGCTCTACCCTATTATTCTATGTTATTGCCAAATTTACAAAACACTGACCCTGAATTTGGAAAATAAATCCATACTGTATGATTCAGTGGACAAAAAAAACCCTTGGTCACAATGCTAAAGCAGTGAGAAAATACTGTATGTGGAGGAACAGAATGAAATTACACTGAACAATAACCTTAAAGAGGAAGAAAAACTGCTGTCCTCCAATCACAACATAGAGTTACAGGCTAACCAGCATACGTCAGCAGCAGCAAACATAGAAAAGCGACACCTCCAACCTCGCAACACACCCACAGCTTCTAAACTAGATAAGAGCCTGAAGATGACAGGGTTGTGAGCCTGTCGAAACGTTGCTATAAGAAAAACTTTTAAGGTACTGGTAGGATTTTAGCTAAAGTTTTAAAGGACCTTGCAGAGTGCTCTGTAAGGATTTTTAGATGATTTTAAGCTAGGATTTTAATCAGAATTTTAAACATTTTAACTAACTTATTTAACATGACGCAGGAAAACACCCGAGATTTTAATTTTTTGCATATACACACCCGCGAAAACTTAAGACGACTATATATTCTGTATCAATGGTACCCAACACCTGATAATCTGACCAAGAAGTATAAAAGTGTTTCAAATGTCTGCTGGAAAGAAGGTACTTTTTATCATATTTGGTAGAATTAGGAAAGCAAAGAAATATTGGAGGCAGGTTTATCCTTTAATTCAGAAGATTCGTAAAACAAACATAAAACTGAAACCAGATGTTTTCTTTTAGAACTACTGAATAAAGATCTTGGGAAAAAAAATATGAACATTTATCAACTATGTTAACTGCAGCAAAAATTCCATATGCGCAAAAATGAAAGGATATGTCAATTCCTACAAAGGAAAAATAGATGGAAACGGTGATAGAGCTGCAGAGAAGAGAAAATTAACTGTTTTAATATCCAGTTTTGTTTACATTCGGGAGACTGCTTCCGGATTTTGCGTTCAAAACGGTGAGGGGTGGGGGATGAAATTTTGATTTTGGAGTTTGTTGTTAAATTTACATTTAATTTTTTAAAAAACGTTAAATTCATTTGTTGTTATAGAAATAGGTAGTATTTACTAATTATGTAGAAATAAAAAATGAGATTCTAATTTTATGTGCACTTTACTGCACCTAAAAAAAGTTGGAAGTCATTGCTTTTATTTCCTTCCCAGTTACCTTTCCCCTTTTCCCTTCTCATTTTTCCTATTAATATAATATTAAAATAATATAATATTGGGGCCAAATTATTTAATATGTTTTTTAAACTTTTTTTAAAATTTTATGGATATATGTGTTTTATTGTTGGCTGTGCATCGCCCCGAGTCCCTCGGGAGAAGGGTGGTATAAAAATTTAAATAAATAAATGAATAAATCTTTATTTCTATTTGAATTTTATATTAAGATAAACTTCAATTAAAATTTTTTAAATGCTAAACATATTACCATTGTGATTTTAATGTAGCTGAGTAAGATGATATGGCTTCATTCACATATTCTGCTAGATCTTAATGAATGGATTCACCTATGTTGGTACAAAATAAACTATTTTGAATCTTACTGCGATGAATCTACCCAGTCATTAAGAGGCCACATATCTGATTCAAGGAATGTCAATTCTCTCATTTGGGATAGAAGTACATCTACTTAAGTTAATTAAGGACATCTACTAATTTTCTTTCAATGTGGAAAACCAGAATTAAAAATATTCTTTTTATTTCATATATACTATGGCATCATAACTATGACTGTTATATCATGATTGAACTGCTCCTAGAGTTAGGAAGTTTTTCCTAATATTTAATCAGAAGTTGTCTTCCTGTAACATTCAATCTGTATTTTGGGCGGGGGGGGAGGGGGGGCTTAGAAGGGAGTCATTCTAAAAAAGAACTGACAGCATGACAGAGAAAATATTACATTTGATTTAATATACAATAGATCGTATGATTGCTTACTCTTAATAGAGCTTTCGGAGGCACTCGGGACATTTTCTGCAATGTATTCTGTATTAATTTCAGCAGATTAATCCACGTGGGCAAGATCCTCGTGGCTACTTCAGTGAAACTGAAACTGCTATCAAGTCTCTTGACTCATGCCAAGAAGATCAGCAATTACTATTTTTTTTTCAACCTGAGTAGGGTACTTCATCTTTTCAAGAAAGTTGGCAGTAGAACCTCACAGTAGTAAGAACAGGTAAAACATACAACACTCAATTCAAGTATTTTCTAGGCACTAACTCAATAGAGAACTTGGAGCAACTGAACATCTCTCGTTCTCAATCTACGACTGGCAGAATGAACCAAACCAATGCACTGGGGGACACTGTTTAAATGCTAAATGTTATAATTACAGAATCATCAAACTCTGCTTTATTTGATACATTCTGGTCCATTTTCCCACTATGGTTTTAATACTGAATTCATGGTACTTCAGAGTAAATTTTGCCCCATGACAGCATAATTAAGCTATTGGCAGCAAAGATTAACTTTTGTATTACAGGACTGGTGTTACTACTGAGAATGCCACTTAACCTCTATCTATCTATCTATCTATCTATCTATCTATCTATCTATCTATCTATCTATCTATCTATCTATCTATCTATCTATGTATAAAAGCCAAATACCACTCACTCATCACAAAATCTCCACAACTGTAAAGCGTACAAATTTGAAACCTGGCACGTATGTTTCTCTTGGCTTCTAGGTGCTCGCTAAGGATTTTTCGAAATGACCATCAGATTAGTAGTATTTCTTATTATTATTAACACGCTCTGATGCTTAGGAGTTAGATGTTCTACTCCCCCTCCCCACCTGAAAAGAACTCTGTTCCAACTGCCAATTGCCTTATATTAACGCGCATTGATGCTAAGGAATTACACATTCTACATAAATTTTCAAGCTTTAACTGTCAATTTATCAAGCCCAATCACACAGTTTTGTAACGAAGCAGGGCTATCCAGCTACTAGTATTTAATAAAACAACATGCAGAAACACGGAGTGTGCAATGTGGAACAAGTCCTGTGAAAGTAGATCACACCATTTCATTGTTTAAATTTTATCTATACAAGATTTTGATTAGCCTAATGCAGGGCTTATAAGCTTTTGTCTGCACCAGAAGAACACACTTACCACCACATTTGAGCCAGTGGTTAAGTTAGTTTTGGCCCCATTTTACAACCTTTCTTGCCAGTTTTTAAGAGAAACCCTGCAGATGTTACATTAGTAACAGTGTTGTTAAGTGAATCTGGTTTCCCCAGTTGACTTTACTTGTCAGAAGGTCACATGCCCTCAGGACACTGCAACTGTCATAAATATGGATCAGTTGCCAAGCATCTGAATTTTTGAACATGTGACCAGAGGGATGCTGCAACGATGGCAAGTGTGAAAAATGGTCATACCTGGAAGCCATCTTTTTCACTGGACCTTCAGGCCTGTCAAATTTACTACTTTGGGAAACTGGGAGGGGGGAGTGTATGGAGCCAGGGTGATAACATTCCTTTCTCAGAGAGTCAAGGACATCTTGCCCTGCACCTGGACAGTTGGAGCTGGGAGGCATCTCCAGTTAGGACAGTGTTTTGATTGGACCATGTGATGGACATGTGGGTGTTGGGCAGGGTCTTGAACTTTCCTTTGGGTGGGGAAACCTGGAAACTTTCAGATTTGGGTTTTCCCAGATGTGTCAATATGGCATCTCTAATAAAATGGAACTTTGAGGAAACTCAAGCCTCGGAGTTTTCTTTCATTGGGGGTGTTACTTGGAACCCTGACACATAAGTCACTTTTTTCAGTGCCATTGTAACTTTAAACAGTTAGTAAAAGAATGATGGTAAATTGAGAACTACCTGCAAGCTGGGACTGATAATCAGAAGAACTGCTTTCAACGTTGTTGTTTTTTCAAATACTAATCCATCCAAAATGAAATCTAATCTATAGTAGTTCACGTTTCTTAAATTAGGATTTCCCCCATTTTATACTCATTTCTGCACAACAAGGCCCCTGCAAGCAACAAGGCCAAGTAAGTAACTTTTTATAGTGCGGTGAAAGTAAGTCACCACATTATAAAAAAGATATTCAGGCTTGATTAGGGGACTGGAGGTTAAAACATACAATGAATGGTTGTAGGAACTGGACAAGGCTAGTGTAGTGAAGAGAAGGACCAGGGGAGACACGATAGCAGTGTTCCAATATTTGCCACGGAGAGGAAGGGATCAAGCTATTTTCCAAGGCACCCTAATGCCAGACAAGGAATAGTGGATGGAAACAAATCAATGAGAGATTCAACCTACAAATAAGGAGAAATTTTCTGACAGTGAGAACAATCAACTAATGGAACAGAAGTTGCCTTCAGAAGTTGTGGGAGCTTCATCTCTGGAAGCTTTAAAGAGAATGGACTGCCATTTGTCACAAATGGTGTAGGGTCTCCTGCCTGGGCAGGGGGTTGGATTAGATGACCTACAAGGTCCCTTCCAACTCTGTTAATCTGTTAAATCTGTTAATTAATCCCTAGGTGGTGTTTTGGTGGTGTTTTTTCTTTCAAAACCTCTGCTGGACAGCTTTCAATAATTTTGGGGAGGGGGTAATGGACATCTTTAAAAAGCGATTTTGGGTCAACCTCCCTCTTCCCCGCTATGGAAGGAAAAGAGGAGGACGCAGACTAGACAGCCATCATCTATGATGCCCCAGAACATCTCAAGTCACACAGGTGGTGTCTGTTTAAAACTGGGATCCTTGTTAAGACTTTTGTTCAAAGGCACGTCGGTCTTTTGTTCAAGTATGTACAAAAAGAAATGTAGTACTTAGCTACATCACCTAACATCTGCACTTTGTGGTTCAAGCAAATATTTTAAACAAAACACGTACTTTAAGTAGCAATTCGGGAATCTCTCCAAGTTTAACCAAAGCACCGGATGAAAACATTGCAGTCATAACAGGTGCCAATGCAAAAAATATGTTTATCTTTTTTGCCAACTCTGGAAAAGTTGAAAATGCTATGAAACCTGGAGGAGGGAGAAACATGAAAGACATGAATAGATCTTAAACTAGGCGTCTGAACAAAATCAGTAGGAAAACAATTTGTTGCATATTCCACAAAAGCAATTGTATTTTTTATAATTTTCAGTGTTTATAGCTAGCATCATTAAAGCAAAAGGGGACTTTCTCCGTGCCTGAAGAATGTTTTCATCCATTTTTCTTTATAAATCCAAAGCAGCTTTCAAAATGATTAAACACTCTGAAATTTGATATAAAAACCTCTTTTGCTATGCTGAAAAAAATTGATTTCTTTTTTCCCACAGGCTTCCACTAATTTCATAGGGTGTGACATTTTTAAAATAGGCAGGCAACAAACCACAAGGAGAATTTAACATATTGTGCAGACACACTATATGCCTGGGGTCTCCAACCTTGGCAACTTTGACTTGTGGACCTCAGCTTTGCTGGCTGAGGAATTCTGGGAGTTGGAAGTCCACAAGTCTTAAAGTTTCAAGGTTGGAGACCCCTGTAAGCATATATCCCTTTATAGAGTTCCACTGAAATTGGGGCATTCGTTTGGTCCAAGACATCTTTAATTCAGTCCAGAGTCATTTCAAAACTTTAGTCGTCATTCAAGCTTTCATACATAAATACTTTCCATTATTTAAAACATGTCTTTCCTAAACTAATACCCTTCAGATTACACATTCCACAAGATGCAATCATAACTCATCTGGAAAACATCAATGTAAGGAATACTGATGAAGATTATTTACCTGTATTAGGGATAATTATTATTTTATAGATAAGCATTATGACATTCAACTTCACCTACATAGCTATTAAAATTACCAGTGTAATTTTAGCAAAGTAGTTTGTTAACCTACCTATGGTGGTGCCTTGAGAATGACCAACGTAGAACAGTTGCTCTTGACCAGTTTTATTCAAGACAAAGTTTATTGAAGCCGGAATGTCATACTTAGCCATTTCATCAAAACTAAAGAGGAGAGGGAATCCATCAGAGTTACACATAACATAAAGAAGCAGGATCCATACTATCCAAGCTGCCACACATTGAAATATTATCCAGTCAATGTGAGGGAAAGATACCAGGGTTCAAGTCATATTAGGGTTCACGAGTCCTTTACTGACCTATCAAGATACTTCTGGTTTAGCTTCTTTACTTACAATGGAGATGTGGCTTGTTTTAAA
This sequence comes from Pantherophis guttatus, assembly GCF_059756535.1. Lineage (NCBI taxonomy): Eukaryota > Metazoa > Chordata > Lepidosauria > Squamata > Colubridae > Pantherophis > Pantherophis guttatus. Next base: position 70,844,991 of record NC_142068.1, on the reverse strand, counting down.
AGACTAAGTCAAAGATGAAACAACTATGATGACTTCCGGTTTGATGTCGCGGCGAGACAGTCAGGGAAATAGCGGGCTTTGATGAGTCCCGCGAAAACCCCAGCTGCCGAACCACCGAACGGTCTTCGGACCGAATCCGTCTTGCAGCGACGGGGGAGAGGAACAGGCAAGTTTCTCGGAGGTCAGAGGGAACCCTCTGTGAATTGGCGGTGGGGGGCGGCAGCTGTGACAACCGGGCAAGAAAAGTGCTGGAGGAAAGTGGAGAAAGACGGAGTTCTTTGAAGCCGGGTGAGTGACAACAGCCCAGGCTTGTAACAACGTTCGGAGCATTATTAACAATTAGAAGACCCCTAGCCTAAAACAGCGGCTATGCAACAAAGGGGTTTTGGAAAATTTTTTAAAAACTACAACTTTAAAGAGACAAAGACCCGAGTAACAATTAATGGAACAAAACTAAGAGAACTAATCTGGAAATATGGTTAAAAGTCTAAACACTTTAAAAATTTGAATTGGATTTTAAAAAAGAAAAAGAAGACTTGATAATTTTTGTTTTTTAAGTTAAAAGAAGAAGAAATGGACTGGACAGTTATATAATAATAAATAAAATGGAGTCTTGCATAACTAATGTAAAATGTGGATTACAGAGAGACACACCTGGCGTAAAGAGGAACTTTGTAACCTCCTTTGGTTATGGGAAACTTTGAATTCTATAGATAAACATTACTGAACTCTGTGGAGGAGGATTTTTTTTTCCCCGTTTGCAGGCGGTTTGATTATTGTGAAAAGAAAAGAAATCTACAATGGAACTCCTACAGTTGAAATAATAATAACTTAAGTACTGGCGCAGGAACAGAAGAAAGATTAAGTGCAGCCTTAAAAGAAAAAGATTTGATATATCATGTCCGGAACCAAAATAAGAAAAGAGAATTAATTTGATTTATGAAGAACAAAATTAATAATTTGGAAAATTGAAGGAAATATATGTTTGCAGACGAGGAAATGAAGATAAAGTGATTAAAAATAAAATAAAGTAAAGATGGATTGTATTAATAGAAAGGAGGTTTTTATAGAAATTAAGAATGTTAAAAGAAATTAATTACTACATGTAAAGTTATGATAGATGCAAGAACTATGTTTTAATGTTAAAATGTTAAGGAAAAAGATAAATATGATTAATTGAAAATGTTAAAAGGAATTTATAAATATAGTTAAAGATATGTTTTAAGTAAAAACCATGTCTCAATGTTAAAATGTCATGAATGTCATGAAAAAGGATACAGAAAAATAAGATTATGTGAAAAAGCAATGCATAGATGGATGGAAATAACAAAGAAAGATTTAAGTAGAGACTGATAGTTAAACCAACTATGAATATGCGGCCAAAAAGTTACAATATGCTGAGTTGAACAGCCAAACAAAATGAATATGCTGTGTAACAGCCAAAACAAAACTGAATATGCTGTGTAACGGCAAAAAAATGAATATGCTGTGTTTAGCAGCCAAAAAGCCACAATATGCTGTATTGAGCAGCCAAACAAAAATGAATATGCTGTGTTTAACAGCCAAATAAGGAAGGGCATGCTGTGTAACAGTCAAAAAATAACAAAAGGATATGCTGTGTTCAACAGGTAAAACAAATGTTTATGCTGTGTTTAACAGTCAAGAAATAAAAATGATTGGTTTAACAACAAAGATAAAGATAATAACGCTGGGTTTCTTTAGGAAGATATAAAATGAGGTGGGATAATTAAAATGAGGAGATGTATGTTGAAAGTGATAGTTAAGATAAGATGAATAAGGTAGGTTTAATAATAAAAATAAAAAGTATAAATTTGGAGTTTAATAGTTGAGAAACCTCTCTGCATTCTGCAAGAATCATGACCAATTTTATACCCCTGTGATTTTTATTTGTATAGTCTTCCAATGATTCCATAGTTTGCTTCTCAAGATCCTGCAACCTACCCAGAAGTATATAAGCACAGGTGTTCCTCTTTACTTACTTATTTTTATTAGATACATCATGAACTCTCATTTATTTGATTTATATTCCACCTTCAGGAGCTCAAAGTGGCCTACACACCATTCACTCTTCCCATTTTTCCAAACTACAAGAACTTTGATATCTATGCAAAGAAACAGCAACTGGCTGAAAAATATCCATTGATCTTTTATAGCTGGGAATAATCTGGAATCTAGGTTTTTTTAATCCAGTGTTTCTCAATCTCAAGAACTTTTAAGATTTCTGCACTTCAGCTCCTAGCATTGCCCAAAGTGAGCTTTGGGAAAGTGCCAGGACGAAAATGTAATTGGCAAAGCTCTTTATGAAAGCAAAAGGGCTGGTTTACATATTATGGATTTGGTGAAGAAGTCATAGTTAGTTTCACCCACATAGCAGTGATTCGCCATACGAATCAAGCAATATGCATCGGCCATCATATGTCGTCCTCCTTAGATATCAGCACTAGCACCAGTTTGTCACACCGTGTGAACTATATAGATTTCATATAATGGCAATAATCAAGTGTTATCTCTTATTCCTAGCTGTGTAGTACAGCTGCAGTGCTGAGCCTTCTGTACAGAGTGAATTCTTGGTATTCTTAAACCTCCTCCTCAAGAAATTCTCTAAGTCAGAAGTGGGAAATTAATTTTCCCAAGAGGCCACATGTGAAACTGGGACTGTGGGAGAGGGCAGAACCAATAGGGCTGCCTCCACTGGCCAGACAGGGACAATTAAAGGGCTAGATGTGACTAGTGGGCTGTAGAAGCCCAGGTCTGCTCTAGGTGTATTACTCTAGCTAGGTCTCCTGCTTTAGATTAGCAGTTTAGCAGTTCTCACTGACACCATCTATAATATTATACTTACATATGCACACGCACACACATACACTTTCATTAATAAAGTTATAAAAAGCAGGCACATGGCACATAAAAGGATAGGTAAAGGGGCAAAACCAAAGAAGTCCTAATGTTTAGTAAATTTGTCTACCTGAACATCCAGTATTCTTTTTGCTTTGTGGTATAATTGACGTGTTTTCGGGACCAAGTGTTTCCTCTGCTGTTCCCTAACCAAACATCAAAACCAGCATCAGCTAGCACAAAACCCAGGCTGTTATAGTCTAGGTTAGTCACCCAGTTACTGCCATCAGCAAGTAAGCCATGTTGCAGAAACACCGCTGGTCTTGGTTCTGAAAGGGAAGCATTTTACAAATAGTTAGAAGCAGAACAAAAACATCCTCTCCTAAGGCAAGAAAGTTTTCCACAGCTGTTTGTGGATTTGTGTACAAATGCCTTTCTTTGAACGACAGCAGATTCGATGCATAAATACATTGATGCTAATGTAATCTCTTCAAAGAGATTCCCAAAAGGAGATTCTCCAAAGTACCTGAGGGTAGAACAAGAAGCAATGGGTGGAAACTAATCAAGGAGAGAAGCAACCTAGAACTAAAGAGAAATTTCCTGACAGAACAATTAATCAGTGGAACGACTTGCCTCCAGAAGTTGTGAATGCTCCAACACTGGACGTTTTTAAGAAGAGATTGGATAACCATTTGTCTGAAGTGGTGTAGGGCTTCCTGCCTAGCAGGGTGTTAGACTAGGAGACCTCCAAGATCCCTTCCATCTCTGTTATTCTATTCTGTTCTAGATAGTGAGATGGGTGGCCTATAAATGGGTGGCATATAAATTTAGTAAAAAAAAATAATTCTACCGTACTATTGCTGCCATAATGCTTCAGATTGCAAGATCTTTCAGCTTCTTAAAGGTATGGCAAATTAAATAAATGCAACCCAGCAGGAAATCTCAGTTCTTGTTTTTGAGGTTGGATATCTTCATCAGTGATGTCAAGCCTTGAGGCTAATTTGGCTTCTTGAGTTTTCCTGCTTCTCTGTACAATATAAAAAGGAGACCTACCCATCCCAATTCTTTTCTATGAGATCATTTGCAACCATCTCGGCAGTTGATGGTTATCCGGTCCACTACTTTCTCTAAAAATTTAGTAACTCTAGGACATTGTAAAAACATGTGTTTTAAAGTATTGTCTTTATTACATCTCCAACAAAATTCTGTCTCATACAATCCTTCTCTTTTTTAAAATTCTTCTGTAGCCCACCCTCCTCCTCCTTCCACCCTCAGGTTGATTGATTGATATGCTCAGCTGAATTATGTACCATGCTGAGGGGCTGAAGAACTGGCTCAGGTGCCCTTTAAACTTAGGTTGTTTTTGTTGGTGGTGATGTTTCCACCTGGTTTGTTATTCTGCCATCCCTACCCTCTTTTATCCTTTTCATTTTTATTATCATATTTTAAATTATTATTTAGCATATGCTGACAGCATAACAGAAGAGAAGTAAACAAATATACACAGTCCACATAATTGTATATAAAACTTCTATGGAGATTCGGCAGAGGTCTCATAACTGGATGTCCAATCCAGCTATCCAGGCATTGCTTCGTGCAGATCTTCTAGGAAACCAGAGAATACACGTTGTGTGCAATCTTGCCTAATATGTTTAATACTTTGCATATTGGCCCCAGAATCACAACAAGGGGGATCTTTCCATCCCCACTGATATAGGGTAGAGCAAGGGTGTCAAACATCCAGTGTCACATTGCCGTCACGTGATGTTTCACGATGTTTTTTTCCTTTGCGGAGCTGGGGTGGGCGTGGCCTGAATGTGATGCATCCGGCCCATGGGCCGCCAGTTTGACAACCCTGGGGTGCAGTCTCTTCTTCCAATATCACCCCTAATTCTCTTCAGTTACAACCGGAGAGAGCGAGGCAAGTCAAAATCAGATGACTTGGTAGAGGGATTACGAATGGTCAAGCCACAAGAAGGTACCTTTGTTTTAAATTGGCAGCCCCCAACCTTTTGGGTACCAGGGACTGGTTCCTTGGAGAGAGGATTTTCCGTGGGGCAGAGAGGACATAGTTTCACATGCCTGCATCCCACAGATAGTGCTTTGCTTATGTGCGTGGCCCAGCTTCTGCCATGCCGGGGACCAGTGTCATTCCACAAATCAAGGAATGGGGCCCCCTGTTTTAAATCATTTGTAAACCACCCAGAAATCCTGAGAGTTGGGCGGCATATAAATATGTGAACCTAATCACAAATTCATGAATTAGCTTGAGTCCCTCTTCTGGCAGCCCCTGAGATATCAGAACACTGCTATCATGTCACCCCTAGTCCTTCTTTTCGTTAAATTAGACATACCCAATTCCAGCAACCAACTCTTTGATGAGTGAATTTTTTTCATTCTATCAGGTTTTTTTTTTCTTATTTGGCACAAAGATCAGCACTAAGTAGAATTCTGGCCATTCCATTTCAACAGTTCACAAGTGTCTCTTGGACTAATGTTCTTATTGAACTGAACAGAGTAATTAAACAAATTAAAATATATTGGGAATAGGAAACAACACTTTAACAAGGACAGACAATATTTATAAATGATTTATAGACTTTCATAATACTCTATTATCTGTTTACAAACATATACTTACCCTTGGTTTTCTGACTTAATTTCCCATAAGGAATTCTATTAATATCTAGGTAATATCCATCATCTGTCACCACCTCATATTCCTCACTGGGATATCCTCTGAATAAAATAAGTTCACTCTAAAAGAGAAACAAATCAAAGATAGTTGATTATTAAGTTATTCTAAAGCTCCTAGGCCAGCCTTCACCTATTTAATGTTCTCAAGATGTTTTGGACTGCTATTCCTGGTATTGCAAACTTTTAGCAACACTAGCTAGGAATTTTGGTGAGTTTGTTGGCTCAAAATATCTAGAGAGGCTGAAAAAGGCTGGCCTAGATATTTTATTTCTCTTCCCTAAACACAAATCATTCAAAAAGCAAATTCTAAATATCAAAGGACGAAAAAAAGTCACAATGTAGATTTTATGGTAAACATGAAAAAAGTTCCCTTAATGTGCAAACCAGCTATTGCTGTAACTGTCAGATGACCAACGAACCAAAATAAAGCAATAAAGCTGAAGCAATTCATCTCTGTATCTGATAAGTAGCTTGGGTAACTATCCACTTGCTTCAATGTTCACAATTGCTTAACAATGGTTTAGCAACTCCAAAGAAGGCCCAAATGCCACTCTATATACCTACTGGTAGTAATGTGGTTTGAATGCAGGATTGCAGGCCAACTCTGCCCACAGCCTGGGTTTCGATCCTGACAGGGCTCAAGATTGACTCAGCCTTCCATCCTTCCAAGGTCGGTAAAATGAGGACCCAGAATGTTGAGAGCAATAGGCTGCCATTGTGAACCGCCCAGAGTGTGCTGTAAAGCATTATGGTGCTTTACATAGAGTACTATTGCCAACAGTCCAACTAGCAGACACCCAAAAAAGCAGGCACTCTTGGAAACTTCAAAATTCCAAAGGTGAAACTTTTGAGTACACCATTTTGGCACTGAGGAATTAAAACCAGGTTTAATTCAGGGTTAACCTCAGGGTTTTTCCAGCACAATACTCTATGGTTGGATTTTCCCTTCTTCCCACCCATCATGATGACACTGTGTAATAATGAATAAGGTAATTCATTACCAGTGTAATAATTTTGTTTTGCCTTTGTTGGCACCTGCAGTAGTGACCTTGGTGTGTCTCGGTTCACACAGTCTATTCTTGAAGCGTTTGCATTCTTTCTCACCCATTCCTCCTCCTAATTCTTTGGTAAGTTGAATAGCAGTAAGTGGTTAACTGGTTCAGAAGTGATTCAAACTTGACAGCTATTACTATTCTATTGTTACTGATCAACACAGATATGATAGATAGCCATGTATATATCCAAACATATTTTCTGGATTACCGTAACATGAGCCACCCTTGAAAAGCATCCAAAAGTAACTACTGCTGCCAAATGTGATAGCTACTCTACAAAAATGTTTATATTGAAAGATTTGGACTGCTTGCCAAGTGATTACAATAGCACTTAGCACTTAAGACTTATACGGTATACCGCTTTACAGTGCTTTACAGCCCTCTCTAAGCGGTTTACAGAGTCAGCATCTTGCCCCCAACAATTTGGCTCCTCATTTTATCCACCTCAGAATGGTGGAAGGTTGAGTCAACCTTGAGCCTGGTGAGATTTGAACTGCCAAATTGCAGGCATCTGGCAGGGAAAAGTAGCCTGTAGTATTGCATTCTAACCACTGCGCCACCGTGGCTTAAACAAGCAGTTTAAGATATTGCCCCAAAAACATGTAGACATGTTGAGACATGTAGATGTAGAGAAGTACCAATAATTGTTTCTCTGGCAGGTGAGTCTCTAATCACTGGCACTGATCTTCATTCATTCAACATTGAGGAAACCTGAAAAGCTTTTTATTTATTTTTATCCCACCTTTATTATTTTTATAAGTGACTCAACGCAACAAACGTACCTTTATAGTCCCTTCTCATCCTATTTTCCCCACAATAACATCTCTGTGAATGGGTTGGGCTGAGAGAAAGAGACTGGCCCAAAGTCATCCATCCAGCTTTCATGCCTAAATCAGGACTGGAACTCGGTCTTCTGGTTTCTAAATTGGTATCTTAACCACTAGACCAAAGCTGCACTATTTAGGCAGGGCTTTTGTTAATTTCAGTAGCAATTTTTATAGTCTGTTATTAACTCTATAGATTCTGTCATTTTAATTCATTTTTTAAGTTAGCCACTTTGATACTTGATAGAATAGGAAGGCGAAGTATATATGAATTAAAATCAGGAATCTGAAGTCAACCCTTCACACAAACTAGAGAAAATCTAACCAGGTATCAGAGTCTAATGCTTTCTCCCAGTCTTATTTTAGTACTGGAAGATTTTAGCTCCTTCCTTGAAAAGCTTCTTTTCTTTAAAGCTTAGCAATTGGAGTAAATAACTTTTTGGTGATCAACCTTAATGATTATGGAGGGTTAAGGATGGCAATTGATAGGATGTCAATGCAAAAGACATGAAGTTAAATTTAGGGGTTTCTGCCGATCAAGAAGAAGGTGGCTGTGACAAAATAAACAAAGCTTGGGCTGTTTTTATGAGCATGTTGGGAAGGACCTTCAACCACATTATCATGCCCATCATCTTGAACTTTCTGTCTGCGCCCTGAAGATAATCCTTTATTTATTTTCTTGGTTTTCTTCTAAAATTGTCCTTTACACTTGCTGTAAAGCAAGTGATAAACATAAACAATTATTTTTGGTTTTTGAACCTTATGAACTTCTTTCAGATTTGTTTTTTCAGATTTACCCTTTATTGGTTTCAAAAAAATATATTATAAAATATAATCCAGTAGAAATTCTTTCCTTTCTGTTTGAAAGCTTGTAAATTGACTTCCTTATATTTTAGGGCTAATTTCCCTCTTTCTGCTTTCTCAAAATACCTAGAGAGGTTGGAAAAGACAGGCCTAGAAATTTTATTTCACTTATCTCAGAACATATAAAATAGCAAGTTCAATATACAAAAGAATGGGGGGAAATCACAAAGTATTTTTTAAATGGAACATTAAAAAGTTCTATTAATACGTAAATCAGCGTACCATTACAAACGTCATGTGATTGTTGAACTAACACTAAGCAATAAAGCTGAAGCAATTCATTTCTGTATTTAATCAATAGCTTTGGCAACCATCATCTCGATTCAACCTTCACAGTTGGCTAATGTTTATCAACTGTAGAGAGGGCAGTGCCCAAAGCCACTCTATGTATCTATTGTACAAGACAGATATAATGGGAGTCATGTACGCATCCAATCACATTGTCAAGATTGATCGTCCTGCTCTAAGGGGGTCAGACTTACGTGTGGATATAATATCCATGGTGAACATATTGACTTTCGGCTTACAGTGAAAAATCAAGGAAATTCCTGGAGGCCTGGACTTGGATTGTTTGTGACAACACAACAATTCCAGACTGATAGCCCTTTTAATACCATTCCCAGTAGGGTGGATCAAACATTTCAATTTTCAACTTCCAAACATTACGGGTGCTCAAAAGTTGTGACATGCCTGGGGGATTGTAAAGATATTTTGGTTACTTTAATATAATTTAGATGTGTTTGGTAAGTAACTACACAAATATCATAACTTTTTAACATTTTGTTTGTTTCATTTGGCTCTGCCTCTTCCTCTCCTACATGTTTGCCCTTTTGGGATATGTATCTCACAAGAACTCAGCTGAGCACTGAGCATTAATGCCCTTTACAAATTCTGCATTTTATTGTATTGTTTTACTTTACGTGTTATAAACTGCTCCCAACTGGGGAAAATTTACTTAAGAGCAGGGTGTCATGTTTTTCCTCTGAAGGCCAAATTTTCAGCGAAGAACAAACTTCATGAAAAGATTGGCCGCAAAATAAATATGCAGTACCAATCACTGAAACGGTCTGAAATCGAAGTGATAATAATAACAACTTACAACGTTCATGTATGCTTCTGGATCCACGCCTCTTTTTCTTCCTTCAAGTACTGATGAATTTACCAGGCCTTGGAACAAGCTCACTGCGATTATTAGCAGCCACATCTTATCTCTACCAGGAAAAAAAAAAAGGTCATCTCATCAGCACAAATATGCAGGTCTATCCCATCACAAACACTACAGTAATACACTAGTAATAATGAACCTCCTCCAACACCAACATTAAGACTGTGAAGCTGCAGCTCTCTCATGTTCTACACAGAAAAAGGAGATGAAAGCAGCTTAAACTAATTTATACTCAGCTGATACTCAGAGCTGTGGCAAAAAAATAAATAAATAGTATTTGCCTAGAACAGAAAAAAAATATATGCTCCATTATAGTTAAAGGCTGTGGAATTCTAGGAATTGAAGTCCAGACCGCTTAAAGTAGCTGAGACTGAAAAACATTGAACTAGAACACTATGATCTTTCCATTACTTCTTTTGCCTCTGATCAATCTTCTCTTATCATTGGCTTCAATACAGCTAATTGTCCTCATTAATCTCTGACAGAGAGAGAAACAGTGAAGTAATCCCAGTGAATTGTCATTTAGGCCAGAGGCTCTCAATCTTTTGGGCACCAGGTTCTGTGGAGAAAGGTTTTTCCACGGACTGGAGGAGGCCTGGTTTCCCGAGCTGTCTGTATCCCACAGATGGGGTTTCACTTGTTTATGTGGCAAAGTTTCTAGCATGAAGTAGTCCATGGAACGGGGGTTGGAGACAGGGGTGAAATCCAGCAGGTTCTGACAAGTTCTGGAGAACCGGTAGCGGAAATTTTGAATAGTTCGGAGAACCGGCAAATACCACCTCTGGCTGGTCCCAGAGTGGGGAGGGAATGGGGATTTTGCAGTATCTTTCCCCTGCCATGCCCACCAAGCCACAACATGCCCACCAAGCCACAACACGTCACAACAAACCACGCCCACAGAACCGGTAGTAAAAATAACTGAATTTCACCACTGGTTGGAGACCCCTGACCCAGGTCATAAGGTACAGCATTAACTGAACAGCTTTCTTTCTTCGTTTTATATCTTGTTTTTCCTCATGGAACTCAAGACAAATTACACAGCACTCCCTTCTCTGATTTTTCCCTACAACAACCCTATAAGCTAGGTTTGGCTGATTGACCTAGTTACCCAAGATTTCAATGGCTAAGGGGGACTAGAATCTGCACTGCCTGGTTCTACTAATACACCGTAACTGCTACACCACAGTGCAGTACTGTCATTACAAAGCAATAACATATCGCGTACACTCACATATCATCTCAATGACTGCTACCAGTTTCCAGTTACTAGATATTAAAAGTTTCGGGGGGTGGGGGGAAGAAACATTAACATCACCACAAATCCATGTTACTTATCTAAACATTTGCAGTGTATGTAGGGTTTTCAGTGTATGTATCAAAAACTGAAGTTGCCAGGAACACAAGATCAATATCAGAACAGATAAATTGGCCTCCACCTGTTGAAAATCTAATTTAAAAAAGCAACTTGTATATAGCTTGGCTGAATTTTTAAAAGATAAGTAAAGTTGGATCCAACTACATGGACATAGCAATAGCAATAGCACTTAGACTTATATACCACTTCACAGTGCTTTACAGCCCTCTCTAAGCAGTTTACAGATTCAGCACCAGACCATTAGGAAACCTCAGGAATGAAAGTTAAACTGGGAAGTTAAAAACCCAGCAAAGCAAAAAGCAAAAACAAACTATTTTCACATTGTTATAAAGTCTTCCATCAGTCAACAAGAACTGAATTCAATTCTAGGGAATTGGGGTCTATTATTGCACAATTTCCAGTGTCTCACTTTTACTGTGCTACAGAGAATTTTGGTCTGATCCAGCCTGGTCCTTGTACTTTTTTCCTAATTCTAATTCTATATAGAAATTGCAAGTTCACATCTTGAATTGTAATAATCACATACAGCACCATTTATGCAGTGGGTGGTGGGGGAAGACAAGACTGCTCAGGAAAATCTCTACATTTGTAAAAGCAACACCCACCTACCCAAAAGGGGGTAATTAGAGTATGGAGCAGTGTAAAACTCCAAAAATAGCTCAAGACATAGTGAGTGCGAAAAGTCTCAAGAAGACGCTTTTAAGAGAGAAAAAAAAGAGTACAAACTGAGCTGAAATGAAGCACAATCACCAGGACTGTGGTGTTTTTCAGAAGATAAAATTGAAACAAGTGATAAAACACTTGTTCATTTCTTATTCAAAGAGGATGTCATTCAATGGTGGAGCTACCTTTCCTCCAGAACGCCTGTTCCTTATTTTGGTGGGGGAGAGGCAGCATTTCATAAGTCTCATGACAGGCTTAAGTCACCTGCCCCCATAAAAGTCACTTCCATATTACTGCTGAAAATGGAAAATATATTAAAAAGAGGAACCCAAAGGATTCTGATTGAGACACACTGTTCTCCTTCTGCAATAAAAACGCCAAAAGACCCAAGTTAGAAAACGAACCAGTCTCCGTAGATACTAAGAGGTGCACACAAAGAATGCAGCTCTGGTCTTAAAAATATTTGCAGAGCAGTAATTTCCCATCTTTTCAAGTTTATGTATTCAATACTGGTCTTTCAATTGCTGTCTCAGGCTGTACAGAGTATCATACTGCCATTGAGCCGGGATGGGGCAGTGGTTAATCCAGGCTACTTCTGGCTACCAGCAGTTCCAGGCTCACCAGGCTCAAGGTTGATTCAGCCTTCCACCCTTCCGAGCTCAGTAAAACTAGGACCCAGATTGTTGGGAGCGATATGCTGACTCTGTAAACCACTTAGAGAGGACTTTGAAGCATTGTATATAAGTCTAAGTGATATTGCTATTATTTTTATCTCATTGAATTAACAGGATTAGTTGATTAGTTGATTACAGAAAGAGAGCCACTTCGACTATAAAGGGAGAAGAATCTCTGTGCATGATTAATTCCAACATTCCTTTTGCTGCTGATATTTGCCTTCGGTCCTTTTCTAAATCACCACTGACATACATCTAAAGGCCCAGATCCTTTGCCACAAAGCTCATTCCATGAAGCTCATGCCACATTAAAGTCTGTAGAGATTCTCAGTCATTCAGGTCATGGTTGTCCCAAAAGTGTTTTTTTTTCAGGAGGCAACTTGACTTTGTTTTTCTTTTGAAGACGCTTCTCTTCTCATCCAAGAAGCTTCTTCAGCTCTGCCAGGACAGTGGGGAATGGGAGGATTTAAAGGAGGCAGACTACCAGCTGTCTGCAAGGAATATAAGCCCTTCCATTGCCCCCTGTCCCGGCAGAGCTGAAGAAGCTGCCTGGATGAGAAGCGAAGCGTCTTCAAAAGAAAAAACAAGAAAGCCCAGGTGCCTCCTGAAAAAAAAGCACCTGTGGGACATGCCAGATTTAAGTTTATTAACCTCTCCAAAGAAGGCATTTTAACCCGACGGAAAATACCCGTTTCCGAACCACCCTTCCCGCATCCCATTTTCCTGGAAAGCATCACTGGATCCCCAATATATGCAATGATTTGATCGGGGTTTTCCCTCAAGTCATGCCCTGGAGCCCTGCAGCGTTGAGTACTCCTTTCTTTCCCACGGCCCGCTTCCACTACATCTCCCAGAATCCCCAGCCCAGCACAAGAAGCCTCACCCCAAAGGCTACTCCGAGTCCTTCCTTAAATATCCCGGCAATATCCCTCCAAGCTTCCCGGCCCAGGAGGAAAAGTGCAGCAAGAAACTCACCGGGAAGCGACGGGAAGGCGAAGGCAGGGAAGGAGAAACCTCGCCCGCTCTGACTCCGGTTTTTTTTTTTTTTTTTCTTAGCGCTCCTCCCCGGCATCGCAATACAGGGAAACCACGCCTCTCAGGCTATGCGTATTGCCCAATCAGCGTTCCCGGGGAGAAAGTATCCCCCCCCCCCAAATAACAGGGACCGGAGCGGGGAGCATCGCTCGCCTGCCGTCTCTTCGCGCGTCGCCTCCTTTCTTGCGCTTTTTACGCAGCGCTGCTGGTGCAAGAAGCGCAAAAGCGCTTCCTGGAAGCGACGGGAACGTTTTAACCTTGACGCCAGGCTTCTGCGAAGAGACGGAAAGAGGGCAGCGGTCTCCTTCAGCAGCGAAGAGAGCAACTGGCGCTCTCGGGCTCCAAGAGCCTGCCACATACATACAGGCAGTTCCTCCATTTACAACAGGCTCCTTCAGTGACCGTTCAAAGTGACTACAGACTCGGGACTGAAAGAAGTGACTTGTGATCATTTTTCACGCTTACCACCTTGGTGGTGTTATAAACAGCGCACATTCGCATATGGAACTACCCGAGACCACAACTTGAAAGCAGCAAAGAGGTTTATTCACGTATTTGCAAACGGGTGCTCAGAAAGTGGACACTGAACAAAGCATTCATGAGCTTTTATCCCCTTACACAAGTTCATTTCCCCCTTTTCCTTTTTTTTTTTTATTGAAACAGTTTTACAAACACAAATTTTCCCATTTCCCCCCACTTCCCTCCCTAACCCCTAACCCTCCCCTCCTCCCATGACTTCCCCAAGGTGACATTATATTATATCATACTTTACCACCCTTCTATTCTCCCCCCTGTGTACTATACATTTCTACATAACAATAAACTATTTTACCCCCTATATACTATACATTTCTACACAACATTCAGCTAAAAGCTATCTGGTACTTCCTAGTTTGATATTTATTCTGCACATAATCTATCCATTCCCCCTTTTCCTTTTTGACACAGCCTCCTATTTTCTTCTAGAAGCCCCCTCCACCTTAACAGAAAAATGACTGGGCTAAGAGATGACCATTAAACGTCTGTGATTGAGGAGGGACTAGAACTTGTTTCTCACCAGTGCAAGCCACTACCTTAACTGCTACACCACACTGGCTGTCAGCAAGCCCCAATCCTTAAATTTGCTTCTTAAAATACAACAGCTTGTGCTCACCCTACTGGAAGGTATCTGTCAAGCTTCAAAGCCCGCTTTTTGCTGTTGCAACTATTATCGCATCTCAGCTTGTCAACAAACTATGGGGGGCGGAGGGGCAGGAAGGGGGTCTGAACGTAGGTTTCAGATATCGAGATGCCAAATGTGAGAACCAAGGACATTTCGGCAGGTGTTTATCAGAGCCAGAAAGACTTTCTCACAACAATACCAGGAGTCTCAGTTGGACAATGTGACCAGCTTTAATTGTAGAGGGGCAGAAACTGAACTTTGATTAGGTGGGTTTACGCGAGAAATAGCCAGATCTGGTTTTGCCCTCATCGGTGCCGAAATGATGTGCTCAATATTAAGTTTTCCATTAAGAGATTGAATCCTCTCGGTCATGCTTACTTTGGTTGGGTTCGTCAGTCAGAAACTTGACAGTATCATGTCCTGGAGATCTAAACATAACAGATAAAAGTCTTCAAATGTATGGTCAAGTCAAGTTTTCCATATGGTACCCTCTACAGAAGGTGACTTGAGGTTCAGTGCCCATAATCTCCCGACTAGCAATTCATATGGCCAAGAATTGTAGGTATGGAAGAAAGGGAAAAACTTTATAAATAGAATAAAATCTGCTATAATAAGATTAAGATTCCTTGTTTTGGATGTACTCTACTACGAAGGAAACATGATTTCTTTCAAGCATTCCCAATTGTAATCTTCATCTCTTTAGCTGCTGAATTTCATAGAATTAAACAAAAACAAATCAGAACAATTGTCCTGGCCGTTTCTCTATAGCCCACCCTCAATGAAGAGAAGTCGAAGTATTTTTAGGAACACAAATTGCAAAGAGTTGCCAAACTGATTTCTCCTTTCCACCACTCCTTATGGGCCTGTAAAGTGACAAAAGTTCTAAAATGTAGCAGAAAAATTAAGGGCAAAATATTCAGGCGACTTAATGTTGAATCCTCCTTTTAACATTTTCATAATGCCCCATGTGACACAGCCGTAAGATGTATATGACAGAGGATGGAATCTGCTGGAGTCTGTATACCTCTAGCATTCAAGACATTAACATTCTTGGGAAGAAGAAATCTCATTCCAACCAGTTTAAGGAAAACAACCATCTTCACTGGGTTCAATTTTTGCTCTTTGTTGTTCTGCATTGCCTTCTTAGGCTGGTGAAAAGCTCTGTTGCAATGAAGCCACTTTCCAACACCGCAGACAAGTTCTTCCACTGATCTGCAACCCATTTCATTCGATATTTAATTCTAATACACATTCAAAACTTTCAGGATAGCAATTAAGGCAGTTGAAGCATATTTCATTATAAAAGATCAAGAATTTATTTCCAAGAGAACAGTCTCTTCTACACATGATATTGCCTTTAAAATGCCCACTCCCTCGAAAACACCCAAGTTTTCCAGATGTCCCAGAAAATATAAAGCATGCATCTGTTTCCAAAACTAGGACTACAATTCAAGAAGCCTGCCCTGCAAGCCTTTTCCTACTGAAACAAACAAAAATATTTCTTCTTTCCATATTACGGAGAGGTGCACCTTTAAGTACGTGTTGCAAAATCCACAGGAGGATTTTAAGGCAGGAAATCTACTCTGTAAAAACTTTCCAAGATCATTTGTGTTTAAAGAACTAAGGTGCTTGCTTTCCAAGTGCTTCTTTTACATTTTAAGCAGACAAGGAGTGTGCGCTTTGGAATGAGTTGTCAACGTAAATTTCACAGATGTAAAATTTAAACCATTACTAGTTATCCTTATTGATTCCCTATCCAAACTATTTAAGTGCACTTTGAAAGGGATTTGTTCCAACAAAATAAGCAAAATAAAATAATCACACATGGACAGCCATTTTTATATAGCTTTCACAACCTCGGTATCATGGACATTAGCAAGGTTCAATAAATTGTCTTTTTCCCCTAACCCTCATTTCAAAAATTATCTGAATAGTGCAAGAACAGCAGTGCAAGGCGTTTGGTATCATTCACTACCTATTTTTGCCTTTCCATTAAAACTGCATGAATTTAAAAAAACTTACAGTATATGACAAATGCAGTTTCCGTTTCTTAAGGTATTGCTAGAAGGCTTGTGTCAGAATAATACTATACGTAGGTAAAAAGCAAGACTTCCTTTTCACACTGCATCAGTGTTTTGGGACTACAACTTCAAGTAATCAATGGGCATATTGAGCTTTCCGCATCATCTGAATCATATCTCTGAACATGCGCTGTGGGGCATCAAGGCCCCAGATGAAATCCAGATGTTCCCAATCTGGGATCTCCTTGTGGTATATCAAGTTTGGGATCATAGACATTAATATAGCAGCGTCCTTTTTGTCTGCCAGCCAGTCCTGGCCACCCGTCCATATAGCTGTTGGAACAAGCATCTTTTCCATTTTGTAGGGAGGTGGTATTGACTAAGTAAGAAAGAAAAATAATGGTTAAAAAATCCAAAGAGATTCTCATCCTGATGTCACCACTGAGCAAACTGGCTGAGGTTGTAGTTTGGCAACAACTGGAAAGCCAAGGTTCTGTAGATCTGTTCAACAAGTCATCTGGGACAAACTACCGTATTTTTCCATGAATAATATGCTACTTTTTCTTTAAAATATTTACTTGAAAATGGAGGGGCATCTTATATACGGGGGGCGGGGGGCGGGAGGGAGGCGGAGAGAAGGCGTGCCCCATCCCCATCCTCCAGCTTCTCTACCTTATATGCAGCTCTATCATTCCTCTCTATTGTAGTTTTTTCCTGTATACATTGCCTAGAGTGGCCATGTGATCCAGGAAACAACTATGATAGAGTTCATATCTATTGTTCCTGTGATGCATTTCCTGTTCTTATATTACTCTCTCTCTAATAAGATGGCTTCTGCACATCTTATGCTTGTGTGTGCTTACTTACTCTACATGAAACATGGGGGCGTCCTATACATGGGGGTCTCTCTCTCTCTCTCTCCCTCCCCCTCCCCCCTCCCTCTACAATTACAAATCAGTGCACACATTTTAGCCACTTCATTTGAAACAGGTTTCCACAGATGATTAACTCCTTAAGTAGATACAAATGGAGATTTTTTTTTGCCCAGAAAGCACAATTATAAATGGGGAAGAGGGGGGGGGACACCTCATCACTGCCTTAGGATAAGGCCATTCACAAGAAAAATTATGTATTTGCAGAGGAGGAGGAGGAAGAGGAGTAGGAAGCATCATCATCATCATCATTATTATCATCATCATTATTATTATTACAGGTAGTCCTCGATTTATAAGAGTTCATTTAGTGACCATTCAAAGTTACAACATCACCATGGTCACGTGATCTTAATTCAGACACTTTGCAGCTGACTCATATTCATGCCATTTGCAGTGTCCTGGGGTCACATGGACACCTTTTCTGATCTTCTGACGAGCAAAGTCAATAGGGAAGCCAGATTTACTTATCAACCATGTTACAAATTTAACAACTACGGTAATTCACTTAACAAGAGTGGCAAGACATGTCATAAAATGGGACAAAATTCACTTAACACCTGTCTCGTTTAACATCAGAAATTCTGGGCTCAATTGTGGTCGTAAGTCGAGGACGACCTGTATACTGGTTATCTGATAATACTGCAGTCTAATATGTCTCTCCCCTTGGAAATTCTTACCTGGTTATAATGAGCCATATTTTCTTTTTTGCTTCCCCAGTCAAATGCTCTGTTTTCCCCAGACTTTACAACCTGAAAATAAAGTTACTTTTAAAGGTGTGTATGCCTTCAAAAATATGTATGTATGTATGTATGTATGTATCTATGTATCTATGTATCTATGTGTATGTATGTCTTCTCAAGTTTTCGCAGGTGTGTATATGTAAAAAGTTAAAATCTCGGGTGTTTTCTCGCATCATTAAAAGTCTGTTAATTGAAATCCTGGCTAAAATACCATCTTAAAATCCTCCAAAATCCCAACAAAACACTTTGTAAGGTCTTTTGAGACTGGCTAAAATCCTAACAAACACTTTAAAAGTTTTCTTTTCGGCAACGTTTCGACAAGCTCTTTAACTTGTCATCATAGGGCCCCTACTTTCAGTTTAGAAGCTGTGGGTATGTTGCGAGATCGGAGTTGTCGCTTTTCTATGTTCGCTGCTGCTGACATATGCTGGTTAGCCTGCAACTCTGTGTCCTGATTGGAGGGCAGCAGTTTTTTCTCCTGCTTCATTATCCTAGCTGCAGCCTGACTGCATGTTAAAGGCCCAGCTTTCTCTGGTTCACTATTACTAACTGTCAAAGAACGAAGGATTCTGGTAGGCATCACAACACCGCTGATTGCCTGTTGAGATCTCAGCCTATCCTCTGTTAAAACTTGAGTTTCCCTCAGTGCAAGTCTCCAAATACTTGATAACCTAGAAGCGTCATCTCATCTATTCATATTCTGCGGCCTCTTTTTAATTTCGATAGCCTCCCTAATTATTCTCTTAATAAGATGTTCCTCTTTCACCACTGTTCTAGTATTGTTGAAGCTTGTCGAAACGTTGCCAAAAAGAAAACTTTTAAAGTGTTGGTTAGGATTTTAGCCAGAGTCTCATACAAAGTGTTTTGTTGGGATTTTGGAGGATTTTAAGCTGGGATTTTAGCCAGGATTTTAAGTATTTCAATTAACAGACTTTTAATGATGAGGGAAAACGCCAGAGATTTTAACTTTTTACACACACACACACACAGACACACACACACACACACTCACACACACACATTTCATCCATCCATCCATCCATCCATCCATCCATTCAATTTACTGCCTTTCTGCTCTGTGGCATTTATTATATGTTGGAAGAAAAAACAAACTATCAGGTGCAGCAATTTTCTTGTAACATTTGTTTATCCGCCCATTCCTTGAGAAATACAGAGCTGTGTATATTTTCCAAAGTCTTCCCATACTGGCAGGCATCAAGAACTTAGTGCAAATAATGGCACTGAGTAATCTTAACATCCACCTCCTGTTGAGGGAATTTCCTTAGAAGTATGACTTCCAAAGTTCAGCTGGTCTTACTCCAGGGGTGGGTTCTAAAATTTTTTACTACGGGTACTGTGGGCATGGCTTATTATGTGGGCGTGGCTTGATGGTCATGTGACAATTATTTAGGATTTAGCAGGCTTTTAACTGCTTGCAGAGCTGTACCGATCTACCCATTTATTTTTGCAGACACTGATCTACTCATGTATTTTTGCAGGCACTGGTCTACCCATTTATTTTTGCAGGCACTGATTTGCTCATGTATTTTTGCAGGCACAGGTCTACCCATTTATTTTTGCAGGCACTGATCTACTCATGTATTTTTGCAAGTACCGCTCTACTCATTTGTTTTCTTTTAACACTGATCAGCTGTAGGGCAGCCATTTGAAACCTTGGGGCAAGAGTTTAAACAGTTTTTTTCCCTCTAGCCATCAGTTGGGACTCAGGAGGCAGCAACAGATTGGGGGTGGGGTCAAATAAAAGGTAAGAATAACGCGGGGGGGTGGGGGGGCAGACCTGCTTAGGTGACGTCATATCGTCACCGCTACCGGCTCGGCGGAACCAGGCTGAACCGGGAGGAACCCACCACTGTCTTACTCCTAGAACAGCACATGCAGAATTGCAACAGAGTAAAAGCTAACATTAGAATCATGACTCATAAATGCAAGCCAATAACCTAGACACCATTGTGGCAAGCATTAATCAATCAGCCTGGGAATTTCAACTACCTGTCTCCAGTGAAGCATATTCTGGACAGATGTTCCAGCTGGACAGTGTGTTGAATAAACTTCTATTCGGCTCTGAAAACCACAGTGAAATGATTAGCTAAATCTATAACCAAGTATATCAATTACTTCTTTTTAAAATTTTATCTTAAAGGGAAAAGTGCATCAGGACTTAACATTTGGCCATTATGTCCAAATGCAATTGACCCTGGCTAATCTCGGAAAAGCTAAGAAGGGCTGATCTGACTATTTTTTGAATGAACTAGACCAGGGGTGTCAAACTCAAGGCCAGCGGGCCAAATTCAGTCCGCTAAGTGCTTAGATCTAGCCCGCGGGGCCGGCCTGGAAATAGGACTGGCCCACAGTGCCTCTGCTAGCAGAAAAGGGCTGCAGCCCCCTTCCCCCCCCCCCCCATTTTCGGCCTGGATGGCCTCTTGCTACCCAAAATGGGTTTTAGCCAGTAGGGTGCTACAGGAGGCTGTCCAGGCCAAAAACAGGGCACGCGGGGGCTGCGCCTCCCCATACCCCATTTTGGCCAGCAGGGTGCTGCAGGGGGCCGTCCGTCCCATCTCCTTCCCCCCTCCCCCTCCTCCAGCCGACCTGTGGAGAATAACTAGAATGCTGATCTGGCCCTCCAAGAAATCCAGTTTGACACCCCTGAACTAGACTAATTTAGGCAAATGAAAAACAGTTCAACTTCAGGGAATCTTTAGCATTTGAGAGACACCATCTTGCCATTCTTAAGCTGGCTATGATTCTCAGTCTTTCATTACCAAATAGCTGAGATATAATCTTAGAAGAGAGTATTTGCCTGTCCGATAACATGCACAATGTTATTTTTTTTTAAAATTTTTTACAGATTAATTCATTTCCTTTCAAAACAGAGTTTACACATTTAGGCTCTTTAATTCACGCTCTTACCATGTTTAGGTTGTTCTTATTAAATCCACACAGGAGAAAGAAAAAGTTGCCACAAAGATCATCAAGTAAAATACGGCCGCAGATGTGGGTAGCAAACCATTTTATTAGAGCATTCTGGGGGAGAAACTGCTTCGTTCCAAATATTTCCTGCAAAATAAGAATAGTATAACATAGGTCACTTTACTGGAAAATAAAGATGCTTCTAAATATGATTAACATAGAATCATAGGGCTGGACAATAAGTAATGGGTGGAAGATCATTCAAGAGACATCCACCCTAGAACTAAGGAGAAATTTCCTGAAAGTGAGAATAATTAATCAGTGAAAAAGCTTGCCTCCCAAAGTTTTGGATGCTCTATCACTGAAGGTGTTTAAGAAGAGACTATGCAGCCATTTATCCAGTGTGATCTAGGATTTCCTGCCATGGGCAGAAGGTAGTAGTAGTAGTAACCTCTGAAGTAGGGGTGTCAAACTCACATCGTCATGTCGTCACGTGATGTATCGCAACTTTCCCCCTTTGCTAAAACAGGAGTGGGTGTGGCCAGCGTGTCACGCATCCAGCCCACGGGCCGCGAGTTTGACACCCTTGCTCTACCCTATTATTCTGTGTTCTATGTTATTGCCAAATTTACAAAACACTGACGCTGAATTTGGAAAATAAATCCATACTGTATGATTCAGTGGACAAAAAAAAACCCTTGGTCACAATGCTACAGCAGTGAGAAAATACTGTATGTGGAGGAACAGAATGAAATTACACTGAACAATAACCTGAAAGATATTATTATATAATAGAATTATATATATATAATTCTGTATCAATGGTACACAACACCTGATAATCTGACCAAGATGTATAAAAGTGTTTCAAATGTCTGCTAGAAAGAAGGTACTTTTTATCATATTTGGTAGAATTAGGATAAAGCAAAGAAATATTGGAGGCAGGTTTATCCTTTAATTCAGAAGATTCATAAAATAAACATAAAACTGAAACCAGAAGTTTTCTTTTAGAACTACTGAATAAAGATCTTGGGGAAAAAAATATGAACATTTATCAACTATGTTAATTGCAGCGAAAATTCCGTATGCGCAAAAATGAAAGGATATGTCAATTCCTACAAAGGAAAAAATAGATGGAAACGGTGATGGAGCTGCAGAGAAGAGAAAATTAACTGTTTTAATTAAAGAACATATGCAGTTTTGTTTACATTCAGGAGACCGCTTCCGGATTTTGCGTTCAAAATGGTGTGCGTGGGGCGGGGGGATGAAATTTTGATTTTGGAGTTTGTAATTAAATTTACATTTAATTTTTAAAAAAACGTTAAATTCACCTAAAAGCAGTTGGAAGTCACTGCTTTTATTTCCTTCCCAGTTACCTTTCCCCTTTTCCCTTCTCATTTTTCCTATTAATATTAAAATAATATAATATTGGGGCCAAATTATTTAATATGTTTTTTAAACTGTTTTTTAAATTTTATGGATATATGTGTTTTATTGTTGGCTGTGCACCGCCCTGAGTCCCTCGGGAGAAGGGTGGTATAAAAATTTAAATAAATAAATAAATAAATAAATAAATCTTTATTTCTATTTGAATTTTATATTAAGATAAACTTCAATTAAAAAATTTTAAATGCTAAACACATTACCATTGTGATTTTAATGTAGCTGAGTAAGCTGATATGGCTTCATTCACATATTCTGCTAGATCTTAATGAATGGATTCACCTATGTTGGTACAAAATAAACTATTTTTGAATCTTCCTGCGATGAATCTACCCAGTCATTAAGAGGCAGAAAAATGCCACATATCTGATTCAAGGAATGTCAACTCCCTCATTTGGGATAGAAGTACATCTACTTAAGTTAATTAAGGACATCTACTAATTTTCTTTCAATGTGGAAAACCAGAATTAAAAATATGCTTTTTATTTCATATATACTATGGCATCATAACTATGACAGTTATATCATGATTAAACTGCTCCTAGAGTTAGGAAGTTTTTCCTAATATTTAATCAGAAATTGTCTTCCTGTAACATTCAATCTGTATTTTGCAGGGGGCGGGGGGCTTGGACTTAGAAGGGAGTCATATTCTAAAAAAGAACTGAGAGCATGACACTGAGAAAATATTACATTTGATTTAATATACAACAGATCGTATGATTGCTCACTCTTAATAGAGCTTTCGGAGACACTCAGGACATTTTCTGCAATGTATTCTGTATTAATTTCAGCAGATTAATTCACGTGGGCAGGATCCTCGTGGCTATTTCAGTGAAACTGAAACTGCTATCAAGTCTCTTGACTCATGCCAAGAAGATCAGCAATTACTATTTTTTTTTCAACCTGAGTAGGGTACTTCATCTTTTCAAGAAAGTTGGCAGTAGAACCTCACAGTAGTAAGAACAGGTAAAACATACAACACTCAATACAAGTATTTTCTAGGCACCAACTCAATAGAGAACTTGGAGCAACTGAACATCTCTCGTTCTCAATCTACAACTGGCAGAATGAGCCAAACCAATGCACTGGGGGGACATTGTTTAAATGCTAAATGTTAATTACAGAATCATCAAACTCTGCTTTATTTGATACATTCTGGTCCATTTTCCCACTATGGTTTTAATACTGAATTCATAGTACTTCAGAGTAAATTTTGCCTCATGACAGCATAATTAAGCTATTGGCAGCAAAGATTAACTTTTGTATTACAGAACTGGTGTTACTACTGAGAATGCCACTTAACCTAGATTAAAGTTAAGATTAAGGTTAAATTAATCTATCTATCTATCTATCTATCTATCTATCTATCTATCTATCTATCTATCATCGATCGATCTATCTTTCTATCTATGTATAAAAGCCAAATACCACTCACTCATCACAAAATCTCCACAACTATAAAGCCTACAAACTTGAAACCTGGCACGTATGTTTCTCTTGGCTTCTAGGTGCTCGCTAATAAAGGATTTTTTGAAATGGCCATCAGATTATTAGTATTTCTTATTATTATTAACATGCTCTGATGCTAAGGAGTTAGATGTTCTACTCCCCCTCCCCTCCTGAAAAGAACTCTGTCTGTTCCAACTGCCAGTTGCCTTATATTAACACGCGCTGATGCTAAGGAGTTACATTCTACATAAATTTTCAAGCTTTAACTGTCAATTTATCAAGCCCAATCGCATAGTTTTGTAACGAAGCAGGGGTATCCAGCTACTAGTATTTAATAAAACAACATGCAGAAACACAAAGTGTGCAATGTGGAACAAGTCCTGTGAAAGTAGGTCACACCATTTCATTGTTTAAATTTTATCAATGCAAGATTTTGATTACCCTAATGCAGGGCTTATAAGCTTTTGTCTGCACCAGAAGAACTTACCACCACAATTGAGCCAGTTGTTAAGTGAGTTTTGGCCCCATTTTATAACCTTTCTTGCTAGTTTTTAAGAGAAACCCTGCAGATGTTATATTAGATGTTGCAGTGCCCTCAGGACACTGCAACAGTCATAAATATGGATCAGTTGCCAAGCATCTGAATTTTTGAACATGTGACCAGAGGGATGCTACAACGATGGCAAGTGTGAAAAAAAACCTGTAAGCCATCTTTTTCACTGGGCCTTCAGGCCTGTCACATTTACTACTGTGGGAAACTGGGAGGGGGGAGTGTATGGAGGCAGGGTGATATATAGTCATGATAACATTCCTTTCTCAGAGAGTCAAGGACATCTTGCCCTGCACCTGGACAGTTGGAGCTGGGAGGCATCTCCAGTTGGGACGGTGTTTTGATTGGACCATGTGATGGACATGTGGGTGTTGGGCAGGGTCTTGAACTTTGCTTTGGGTGGGGAAACCTGGAAGCTCTCAGATTTGGGTTTTCCCAGATGTGTCAATATGGCATCTCTAATAAAATGGAACTTTGAGGAAACTCAAGCCTCGGAGTTTTCTTTCGTTGGGGGTGTTACTTGGAACCCTGACACATAAGTCACTTTTTTCAGTGCCATTGTAACTTTAAACAGTTAGTAAAAGAATGATGTTAAATTGAGGACTACCTGTAAGCTGGGACTGATAATCAGAAGAACTGCTTTCAACATTTTTTTTTTCTCAAATACTAATCCATCCATAGTGACATCTAATCTATAATAGTTCACATGTTTCTTAAATTAGGATTTTACCCATTTTATACTCATTTTAAGATTCTGCACAACAAGGCGCTGCAAGCAACAAGGCCAAGAAAGTAACTTTTTATAGTGTTATAAAAATTTAGTTTTTATTGTTTCACTATAGTTTATAGTGAAAGTAAGTCACCACATTATAAAAAAGATATTCAGACTTGATTAGGGGACTGGAGGCTAAAACATATGATGAATGGTTGTAGGAACTGGGCGTGGCTAGTCTAGTGAAGAGAAAGACCAGAGGAGACACGATAGCAGTGTTCCAATAATTGAGGGGCTGCCACAGAGAGGAAAGGGTCAAGATAGTTTCCAAGGCACCCCAAGGCCAGACAAGGAATAGTGGATGGAAACTGATCAACGAGAGTTTCAACCTAGAAATAAGGAGAAATTTTCTGACAGTGAGAACAATCAACCAATGGAACAGAAGTTGCCTTCAGAAGTTGTGGGAGCTTCATCACTGGAAGCTTTCAAAAAGAGACTGGATTTGTCACAAATGGTGTAGGGTCTCCTGCCTGGGCTGGGGGTTGGATTAGATGACCTACAAGGTCCCTTCCAACTCTGTTAATCTGTTAAATCTGTTAATTAATCCCTATGTGGTGTTTTGGTGGTGTTTTTTCTTTCAAAACCTCTGCTGGACAGCTTTCAATAATTTTGGGGAGGGGGTAATGGACATCTTTAAAAAGCGACTTTGGGTCAGCTCAACCTCCCTCTTCCCCATTATGGAAGGAAAATAGGAGGAAGCAGAATAGACAGCCATCATCTATGATGCCCCAGAACATCTCAAGTCACACAGGTGGTGTTTGTTTAAAACTCGGTTCCTTGTTAAGACTTTTGTTCAAAGGCACGTCGGTCTTTTGTTCAAGTATGTACAAAAAGAAATGTAGTACTTAGCTACATCACCTAACATCTGCACTTTGTGGTTCAAGCAAATATTTTAAACAAAACACGTACTTTAACTAGCAATTCAGGAATCTCTCCAAGTTTGAGCAAAGAACTGGATGAAAATGTTACAGTCATAACAGGTGCCAATGCAAAAAATATGTTTATCTTTTTTGCCAACTCTGGAAAAGTTGAAAACGCTATGAAACCTGGAGGAGGGAGAAACATGAAAGATATGAATAGATCTTAAACTAGGCGTCTGAACAAAATTAGTAGGAAAACAATTTGTTGCATATTCCACAAAAGCAACTGTATTTTTTATAAATTTCAGTTTATAGCTAGCATCATTAAAGCAAAAGGGGACTTTCTCTGTGCCTGAAGAACGTTTTCATCCATTTTTCTTTATAAATCCAAAGCAGCTTTCAAAATGATTAAACACTCTGAAATTTGATATAAAAACCTCTTTTGCTTTGATGAAAAAAAATGATTTCTTTTTTTACACAGGCATCCGCTAATTACATAGGGTGTGACATTTTTAAAATAGGCAGGCAACAAACCACAAGGAGGATTTAACATATTGTGCAGACACACTATATGCCTGGGGTCTCCAACCTTGGCAACTTTTAAGTCTTGTGGACCTCAGCTTTGCTGGCTGAGGAATTCTGGGAGTTGAAGTCCACAAGTCTTAAAGTTCCAAAGTTGGAGACCCCTGTAAGCATATATCCCTTTATAGAGTTCCACTGAAATTGGGGCATTCATTTGGTCCAAGACATCTTTAATTCAGTCCAGAGTCATTTCAAAACTTTAAAGTCTTCATTCAAACTTTCATACATAAATACTTTCCATTATTTAAAACATGTCTTTCCTAAACTAATACCCTTCAGATTACACATTCCACAAACTGCAGTCATAACTCATCTGGAAAACATCAATGTAAGGAATACTGATGAAGATTATTTACCTGTATTAGGGATAATTATTATTTTATAGATAAGCATTATGACATTCAACTTCACCTACATAGCTATTAAAATTACCAGTGTAATTTTAGCAAAGTAGTTTGTTAACCTACCTATGGTGGTGCCTTGAGAATGACCAACATAGAAGAGTTGCTCTTGACCAGTTTTGTTCAAGACAAAGTTTATTGAAGCCGGAATGTCATACTTAGCCATTTCATCAAAACTAAAGAGGAGAGGTGAATCCATCAGTTACACATAACATAAAGAAGCAGGATCCATATTATCCAAGCTGCCACACGTTGAAATATTATCCAGTCAATGAGGGAAAGATACCAGGGTTCAAGTCATATTAGGGTTCATGAGTCCTTTACTGACCTATCAAGATACTTCTGGTTTAGCTTCTTTTTAGCTTCTTTACTTACAATGGAGATGTGGCTTGTTTTAAAAGACTAAGTTAAAGATGAAACAACTATAAAATGCAACTAAGATTAGCAACGGCAATAAGAGTATCTGAGAAACCTCTCTGCATTCTGCAAAAAAGCTTTCAAGAATCATGACCAATTTTATGCCACTGTGATTTTTATTTGTATAGTCTTCCAATGATTCCATAGTTTGCTTCTCAAGATCCTGCAACCTACCCAGAAGAATATAAGCACATGAAGTGTGTATGTGTCCCCCTCTTTACTTACTTGTTTTTATTAGATACATCATACACTCTCATTTATTGGATTTATATTCCACCTTCAGGAGCTCAATGTGGCCTACACACCATTCACTCTTCCCATTTTTCCAAACTACAAGAACTTTGATATCTATGCAAAGAAACAGCAACTGGCTAAAAAATATCCACTGATCTTTTATAGGTGGGAGTCATCTGGAATCTAGGTCTTTTAATCCAGTGTTTCTCAATCTCAAGAACTTTTAAGATTTCTGCACTTCAGCTCCTAAAATTGCCAAAGTGAGCTTTGGGAAAGTGCCAGGACAAAAATGTAATTGGCAATGTTCTTTATGAAAGCAAAACGGCCAGTTTACATATTATGGATTTGGTGAAGAAGTCATAGTCAGTTTCACCCATATAGCAGTGATTCACCATACAAATCAAGCAATATGCATCGACCATCATATGTCGTCCTCCTTAGATATCAGCACTAGCACCAGTTTGTCACACAGCGTGAACTATATAAATGTCATATAATGGCAATAATCAAGTGTTATCTCTTATTCCTAGCTGTATAGAACCAATAGGGCTGCCTCCACTGGCCAGACAGGGACAATTAAAGGGCTAGATGTGACCGGTGGGCTGTAGAAGCCCAGGTCTGCTCTAGGTTTATTACTCTAGCTAGGTCTCCTGCTTTAGAATAGCAGTTTAGCAGTTCTTACTGCCACCATCTATAATATGCACACATACGCTTTCATTAATAAAGCTATAAAAAGCAGGCACATGGCACATAAAGAAAAGGATAGGTAAAGGGGCAAAACCAAAGAAGTCCTAATGTTTAGTAAATTTGTCTACCTGAACATCCAGTATTCTTTTTCCTTTGTGGTATACTTGATGTGTTTTCGGGACCAAGTGTTTCCTCTGCTGTTCCCTAACCAAACATCAAAACCAGCATCAGCTAGCACAAAACCCAGGCTGTTATAGTCTAGGTTAGTCACCCAGTTACTGCCATCAGCAAGTAAGCCATGTTGCAGAAACACCACTGGTCTTGGTTCTGAAAGGGAAGCATTTTACACATAGTTAGAAGCAGGAAAAAAAACATCCTCTCCTGAGGCAAGAAAGTTTTCCACAGCCGTTTGTGGATTTGTGTACAAATGCCTTTCTTTGAACGACAGCAGATTCGATGAATAAATACATTGATGGTAATGTAATCTCTTCAAAGAGATTCCCAAGAGGAGAATTCATGAATTTGTGATTAGGTTCACATATTTATATGCCGCCCGACTCTCAGGATTTCTAGGTGGTTTACAAATGATTTAAAACAGGGGGCCCCATTCCTCGATTTGTGGAATGACACTGGTCCCCGGCATGGCAGAAACTGGGCCGCGCACATAAGCAAAGCGCTATTCGCGGGATGCTGGCATGTGAAACTACGTCCTCTCTGCTCCACGGAAAATCCAAGGAACCAGTCCTTGGTGCCCAAAAGGTTGGGGGCTGCCAATTTAAAACAAAGGTACCTTCTTGTGGTTTGACCATTTGTGATCCCTCTACCAAGTCATCTGATTTTGACTTGCCTCGTTCTCTCCGGTTGTAACTGAACAGAATTAGGGGTGATATTGGAAGAAGAGACTGCACCCCAGGGTTGTCAAACTGGCGGCCCATGGGCTGGATGCATCACATTCAGGCCACGCCCACCCCAGCTCCGCAAAGGAAAAAAAACATCGTGAAACATCACGTGACGGCAACATGACACTGGAAGTTTGACACCCTTGCTCTACCCTATATCAGTGGGGATGGAAAGATCCCCCTTGTGATTCTGGGGCCAATATGCAAAGTATTAAACATATTAGGCAAGACTGCACACAACGTGTATTCTCTGGTTTCCTAGAAGATCTGCACGAAGCAATGCCTGGATAGCTGGATTGGACATCCAGTTATGAGACCTCTGCCGAATCTCCATAGAAGTTTTATATACAATTATGTGGACTGTGTATATTTGTTTACTTCTCTTCTGTCATGCTGTCAGCATATGCTAAATAATAATTTAAAATATGATAATAAAAATGACAAGGATAAAAGAGGGTAGGGATGGCAGAATAACAAACCAGGTGGAAACATCACCACCAACAAAAACAACCTAAGTTTAAAGGGCACCTGAGCCAGTTCTTCAGCCCCTCAGCATGGTACATAATTCAGCTGAGCATATCAATCAGTCAACCTGAGGGTGGAAGGAGGAGGAGGGTGGGCTACAGAAGAATTAAAAAAAAAGAAGGATCTTATGAGACAGAATTTTGTTGGAGATGTAATAAAGACAATACTTTAAAACACATGTTTTTACAATGTCCTACAGTTACTAAATTTTTAGAGAAAGTAGTGGACCGGATAACCATCAACTGCCGAGATGGTTGCAAATGATCTCATAGAAAAGAAAAGAATTGGGATGGGTAGGTCTCCTTTTTATATTGTACAGAGAAGCAGGAAAACTCAAGAAGCCAAATTAGCCTCAAGGCTTGACATCACTGATGAAGATATCCAACCTCAAAAACAAGAACTGAGATTTCCTGCTGGGTTGCATTTATTTAATTTGCCATACCTTTAAGAAGCTGAAACACCTTGCAATCTGAAGCATTATGGCAGCAATAGTACGGTAGAATTATTTTTTTTACTAAATTTATATGCCACCCATTTATAGGCCACTCATCTCACTATCTAGAACAGAATATAATAACAGAGATGGAAGGGATCTTGGAGGTCTTCTAGTCTAACACCCTGCTTAGGCAGGAAGCCCTACACCACTTCAGACAAATGGCTATCCAATCTCTTCTTAAAAACGTCCAGTGTTGGAGCATTCACAACTTCTGGAGGCAAGTCGTTCCACTGATTAATTGTTGTCAGGAAATTTCTCTTTAGTTCTAGGTTGCTTCTCTCCTTGATTAGTTTCCACCCATTGCTTCTTGTTCTACCCTCTGGTACTTTGGAGAATAGCTTGATTCCCCCTTCTGGCAGCCCCTGAGATTTTTGGAACACTGCTATCATGTCACCCCTAGTCCTTCTTTTCGTTAAACTAGACATACTCAATTCCAGCAACCGACTCTTTGATGAGTGAATTTTTTTCATTCTATCAGGTGTTTTTTTTTTTCTATTAGGCACAAAGATCAGTAGAATCCTGGCCATTCCATTTCAACGGTTCACAAGTGTCTCTTGGACTAATGTCCTTATTGAACTGAGCAGAGTAATTAAACAAATTAAAATATATTGGGAATAGGAAACCATCACTTTAACAAGGACAGACAATATTTATAAATGATTTATAGACTTTCATAATACTCTATTATCTGTTTACAAACATATACTTACCCTTGGTTTTCTGACTTAATTTCCCATAAGGAATTCTATTAATACCTAGGTAATATCCATCATCTGTCACCACCTCATATTCCTCACTGGGATATCCTCTGAATAAAATAAGTTCACTCTAAAAGAGAAACAAATCAAATATAGTGTTGCTCATTATTAAGTTATTCCAAAGCGCCTAGGCCAGCCTTCACCTATTTAATGTTCTCAAGATGTTTTGGACTGCTATTCCTGGTATTGCAAACTTTTAGCAACACTAGCTAGGAATTTTGGAGAGTTTGTTGGCTCAAAATATCTAGAGAGGCTGAAAAAGGCTGGCCTAGATATTTTATTTCTCTTACCTAAACACAAATCATTCAAAAAGCAAATTCTATATATCAAAGGACGAAAAAAAGTCGCAAAGTAGATATTATGGTAAACATGAAAAAAGTTCCCTTAATGTGCAAACCAGTTATTGCTGTAACTGTCAGATGACCGATGAACCAAAATAAAGCTGAAACAACTCATCTCTGTATCTGATAAGTAGCTTGGGCAACTATCCACTTGCTTCAATGTTCACAGATGCTTAACAATGGTTTAGCAATTCCAAAGAAGGCCCAAATGCCACTCTATATACCTACTGGTAGTATAGTGGTTTGAATGCAGGATTGCAGGCCAACTCTGCCAACAGCCTGGGTTTCGATCCTGACAGGGCTCAAGGTTGACTCAGCCTTCCATCCTTCCAAGGTCAGTAAAATGAGGACCCAGAAGGTTGAGAGCAATAGGCTGCCATTGTGAACCGCCCAGAGTGTGCTGTAAAGCATTATGGTGCTTTACATAGAGTACTATTGCCAACAGTCCAACTAGCAGACACCCAAAAAAGCAGGCACTCTTGGAAACTTCAAAATTCCAAAGGTGAAACTTTTGAGTACACCATTTTGGCACTGAGGAATTAAAACCAGGTTTAATTCAGGGTTAAACTCCGGGTTTTTCCAGCACAATGCTCTATGGTTGGATTTCCCTTCCTCCCACCCATCATGATGACACTGTATAATAATGAATAAGGATTTTGTTTTGCCTTTGTTGGCACCTGCAGTAGTGACCTTGGTGTGTCTCGGTTCACACAGTCTATTCTTGAAGCGTTTGCATTCTTTCTCACCCATTCCTCCTCCTAGTTCTTTGGTAAGTTGAATAGCAGTAAGTGGTTAACTGGTTCACAAGTGGTTCAAACTTGACAGCTATTACTATTCTATTGTTATTGATCAACACAGATATGATAGATAGCCATGTATATATCCAAACATATTTTCTGGATTACTGTAACATGAGCCACCCTTGAAAAGCATCCAAAAGTAACTACTGCTGCCAAATGTGATAGCTACTCTACAAAAATGTTTATATTGAAAGATTTGGACTGCTTGCCAAGTGATTACAATAGCACTTAGCACTTAAGACTTATACGGTATACCGCTTTACGGTGCTTTACAGCCCTCTCTAAGCGGTTTACAGAGTCAGCATCTTGCCCCCAACAATTTGGCTCCTCATTTTATCCACCTCAGAATGGTGGAAGGTTGAGTCAACCTTGAGCCTGGTGAGATTTGAACTGCCAAATTGCAGGCATCTGGCAGGGAAAAGTAGCCTGTAGTACTGCATTCTAACCACTGCGCCACAATGACTTAAACAAGCAGTTTAAGATATTGCCCCAAAAACATGTAGACATGTTGAGACATGTAGATGTAGAGAAGTACCAATAGTCGTTTCTCTGGCAGGTGAGTCTCTAATCGCTGGCACTGATCTTCATTCATTCAACATTGAGGAAACCTGAAAAGCTTTTTATTTATTTTTATCCCACTTTTATTATTTTTATAAGTGACTCAACGCAACAAACGTACCTTTATAGTCCCTTCTCATCCTATTTTCCCCACAATAACATCTCTGTGAATGGGTTGGGCTGAGAGAAAGAGACTGGCCCAAAGTCATCCATCCAGCTTTCATGCCTAAATCAGGACTGGAACTCGGTCTTCTGGTTTCTAAATTGGTATCTTAACCACTAGACCAAAGCTGCACTATTTAGGCAGGGCTTTTGTTAATTTCAGTAGCAATTTTTATAGTCTGTTATTAACTCTATAGATTCTGTCATTTTAATTCATTTTTTAAGTTAGCCACTTTGATACTTGATAGAATAGGAAGGCGAAGTATATAGGAATTAAAATCAGGAATCTGAAGTCAACCCTTCACACAAACTAAGAGAAAATCTAACCAGATATAGGAGTCCAATGCTTTCTCCCAGCCATATTTTAGTACTGGAAGATTTTAGCTCCTTCCTTGAAAAGCTTCTTTTCTTTAAAGCTTAGCAATTGGAGTAAATAACTTTTTGGTGATCAACCTTAATGGTTATGGAGGGTTAAGGATGGCAATTGATAGGATGTCACTGCAAAAGACATGAAGTTAAATTCAGGGTTTTCTGCCGATCAAGGAGGTGGCTATGACAGAATGAACAAAGCTTGGGCTGTTTTTATGAGCATGTTGGGAAGGACCTTCAACCACATTATCATGCCCATCATCTTGAACTTTCTGTCTGCACCCTGAAGATAATCCTTTATTTATTTTCTTGGTTTTCTTCTAAAATTGTCCTTTGTAAAGCAAGTGATAAACATAAACAATTATTTTTTTTTTGAACCTTATGAACTTCTTTCAGATTTGTTTTTTTTTTCAGATTTACCCTTTATTGGTTTCAAAAAAATGTATTATAAAATATAATCCAGTAGAAATTCTTTCCTTTCTGTTTGAAAGCTTGAAGTTGACTTCCTTATATTTTAGGGCTAATTTCCCTCTTTCTGCTTTCTCAAAATACCTAGAGAGGTTGGAAAAGACAGGCTTAGAAATTTTATTTCACTTATCTCAGAACATATAAAATAGCAAGTTCAATATACAAAAGAATGGGGGGAAATCACAAAGTATTTTTTAAATGGAACATTAAAAAGTTCCATTAATATGCAAATCAGCTACCATCACAAACTGTCACGTGATTGTTGAACTAACACTAAGCAATAAAGCTGAAGCAATTCATTTCTATATTTGATCAATAGCTTTGGCAACCATCATCATGGTTCAACCTTCACAGTTGGCTAAAGTTTAGCAACTGCAGAGAGGGCCGTGCCCAAAAGCCACTCTATGTATCTATTGTACATGACAGATATAATGGGAGTCATGTATGCATCCAATCACATTGTCAAGATTGATCGTCCTGCTCTAAGGGGGTCAGACTTCCGTGTGGATATAATATCCATGGTGAACATATTGACTTTCGGCTTACAGTGAAAAATCAAGGAAATTCCTGGAGGCCTGGACTTGGATTGTTTGTGACAACACAACAATTCCAGACTGATAGCACTTTTAATACCATTCCCAGTAGGGCGGATCAAACTTTTCAATTTTCAACTTCCAAACATTATGGGTGCTCAAAAGTTGTGACATGCCTGGGGGATTGTAAAGATATTTTGGTTACTTTAATATAATTTAGATGTTTGGTAAATAACTACACAAATATCATAACTTTTTAACATTTTGTTGTTTCATTTGGCTCTGCCTCTTCCTCTCCTACATGTTTGCCCTTTTGGGATATGTATCTCACAAGAACTCAGCTGAGCACTGAGCATTAATGCCCTTTACAAATTCTGCATTTTATTGTATTGTTTTCCTTTACATGTTATAAACTGCTCCCAACTGGGGAAAATTTACTTAAGAGCAGGGTGTCATGCTTTTCCTCTGAAGGCCAAATTTTCAGCGAAGAACAAACTTCATGAAAAGATTGGCCGCAAAATAAATATGCAGTACCAATCACTGAAACGGTCTGAAATCGAAGTGATAATAATAACAACTTACAACATTCATGTATGCTTCTGGATCCACGCCTCTTTTTCTTCCTTCAAGTACGGATGAATTTACCAGGCCTTGGAACAAGCTCACTGCGATTATTAGCAGCCACATCTTATCTCTACCAGGAAAAAAAAAAAGGTCATCTCATCAGCACAAATATGCAGGTCTATCCCATCACAAACACTACAGTAATACACTAGTAATAATGAACCTCCTCCAACACCAACATTAAGACTGTGAAGCTGCAGCTCTCTCATGTTCTACACAGAAAAAGGAGATGAAAGCAGCTTAAACTAATATATTCTCAGCTGATACTTAAGAGCTTGGCAAAAAAAAAAAAATAGTATTTGCCTAGAACAGGAAAAAAATATATGCTCCATTATAGTTAAAGGCTGTGGAATTCTAGGAATTGAAGTCCAGACCGCTTAAAGTAGCTGAGACTGAAAAACATTGAACTAGAACACTATGATCTTTCCATTACTTCTTTTGCCTCTGATGAATCTTCTCTTATCATTGGCTTCAATACAGCTAATTGTCCTCATTAATCTCTGACAGAGAGAGAAACAATGAAGTAATCCCAGTGAATTGTCATTTAGGCCAGAGGCTCTCAATCTTTTGGGCACCAGGTTCTGTGGAGAAAGGTTTTTCCACGGACTGGAGGAGGCCTGGTTTTCTATGCTGACTGCATCCCACAGATGGGGTTTCACTTGTTTATGTGGCAAAGTTTCTAGCATGAAGTAGTCCATGGACCGGGGGTTGGAGACAGGGGTGAAATCCAGCAGGTTCTGACAGGTTCTGGAGAACCGGTAGCGGAAATTTTGAATAGTTTGGAGAACCGGCAAATACCACCTCTGGCTGGCCCCAGAGTGGGGTGGGAATGGGGATTTTGCAGTATCTTTCCCCTGCCATGCCCACCAAGCCACAACACGTCACAACAAACCATGCCCACAGAACCGGTAGTAAAAATAACTGAATTTCACCACTGGTTGGAGACCCCTGATCCAGGTCATAAGGTACAGCATTAACTGAACAGCTTTCTTTCTTCGTTTTATATCTTGTTTTTCCTCATGGAACTCAAGACAAATTACACAGCACTCCCTTCTCTGATTTTTCCCTACAACCACTCTATAAGCTAGGTTTGACTGATTGACCTAGTTACCCAAGGAATTTCAATGGCTAAGGGGGACTGGAATCAGCATTGCCCGGTTCTACTAATACACCGTAACTGCTACACCACAGTGCAGTACTGTCATTACAAAGCAATAACATATCGCGTACACTCACATATCATCTCAATGACTGCTACTAGTTTCCAGTTACTAGATATTAAAAGTTTCATGGGGGGAAGAAACATTAACATCACCACAAATCCATGTTACTTATCTAAACATTTGCAAATGTCGGGTTTTCAGTGTATCAAAAACTGAAGTTGCCAGGAACACAAGATCAATATCAGAACAGATAAATTGGCCTCCACCTGTTGAAAATCTAGTTTGAAAAAGCAACTTGTATATAGCTTGGCTGAATTTTTAAAGGATAAGTAAAGTTGGATCAAACTACATGGACATAGCAATAGCACTTAGATTTATATACCACTTCACAGTGCTTTACAGCCCTCTCTAAGCAGTTTACAGAATCAGCACAAGACCATTAGGAAACCTCAGGGATGAAAGTTAAACTGGGAAATTAAAAACCCAGCAAAGCAAAAACAAACTATTTTCACATTGTTATAAAATCTTCCATCAGCCAACAAGAACTGAATTCAATTCTAGGGAATTGGGGTCTATTATTGAACAATTTCCAGTGTCTGCTTACTCACTTTTACTGTGCTACAGAGAATTTTGATCTGATTCAGCCTGGTCCTTGTACTTTTTTCCTAATTCTAATTCTATATAGAAATTACAAGTTCACATCTCGAAGACGCTTTTAAGAGAGAAAAAAAAGAGTACAAACTTAGCTGAAATGAAGCACAATCACCAGGACTGTGGTGTTTTTCAGAAGATAAAATTGAAACAAGTGATAAAACACTTGTTCATTTCTTATTCAAAGAGGATAATTCAATGTCATTCAATGGTGGAGCTACTTTTCCTCCAGAAGGCCTGTTCCTTATTTTGGTGGGGGAGAGGCAGCATTTCATAAGTCTCGTGACAGGCTAAAAAATTCACCTGCCTCCATAAAAGTCACTTCCATATTACTGCTGAAAATGGAAAATATATTAAAAAGAGGAACGCAAAGGATTCTGATTGAGACACATTGTTCTCCTTCTGCAATAAAAACATCAAAAGACCTGAGTTAGCAAACGAAACAGTCCTGACCTTAAAAATATTTTCAAAATTGTAGTTTTGCATCCTTTCAATTTTATGCATTCAATACTAGTCTTCAATTGCAGTCTTGGGCTGTACAGACCCCACATGCAAGAAGCTTTTTAGGTAGGAAACAGCCTGAGAGTTGGATGGAAGCACACAGACACAAAGTTTAGGCTGACTGGAAGACGTTGTTCCCAGGCTTTTCTACTGTCGTAAGTTGAACTACTATAACTTGATCTGCTATGATCTATGGCAGGGCCTCATCAGGGTTGTGTCTGACCTCAGGGGGCCAGGGGGCCGTGGCCAGGATGGGCATGGCCAGCTCGACATCACTTGTGTCAGGGGTGTCTGTGATGGCCCAAGTGCTCTGCCAGCGAAAACGGAGCTTGGGAGGCTGTGATGGCCTTCTGCAACCTTCTGCCAGCGAAAACAGAGCTTGTGTGTGGCCCTCCGGAGCAGTGGTCGGTTGCTCCCAGTTCGGCCCGGTTCTTGCGAATCAGTAGTAAAAGTGGCGGGAGGCTCCACCTATCCGCCCAGATGTCATCATGGATGATCTGTGCATGTGCACGTGCGTTCCCATCGTTGCAGCCTCCCGAGCTCCAGTTTTGCTGGCAGAAGCACCACAGGCCAGTCCTTAGTTGTTTCCAGGGCGACCCTGCGGTCAACCCTGCGGACCAGATCTAAGCACCCTGCAGGCTGGATCCAGCCCCCGGGCCTTGAGTTTGACACCCCTGATTTATGGAAATCAGATCAACATGATCTGGCACAGAGATTGCAGCTAGACATTTTGGCACTTGGGTAGTGATTTGGGAAGGACAGGACATGCTGTTAAAGTGCAGAACAAAGAGTTATGGAATGCCCAGAAGGGAGTTTTTGAAATAACGTTGGCAACTTTAATTAACAATTCTGAATTAACTTCCCCGCCTTAAATTATAAACTCAGTTTAGGATCTTCATTCCATTTTGTGCTGTAAATACTATCTTTGAATCAACCCATTGACAAGAAAAACAAGAATAACCACAGCAGCTACTCATCTTTAACATATATGCCAGAATTTGAAGCCAAAGCTTGTTCTTATAGTTCAGATAGTTAGTCTGGGGCTTGGGAGCTAAGTCAAAAAAATGCACTCTGCTAGAGAGAAGTTCCCTGAAGATGGGCTCCAGCATAAATCTGAAAGCTCAGAAGACTAAACCTCTGGTTTCAGTGACTGACCCAGATTGGATCCTGCAACATTATTCTGGGGCACATATGTTTCCTTCATTCGTTAAGTCAAAAAAGACCTTTATGAAACTTGGCCAGTAACTAGATGGAAGGATGTTGAATGGGGAATTTATAGGTTAAACTCCTAGAACTGAAAAATACCCCAGATGCAGGGATATTCCTGTCAATAAAGATCGTATAGGCGGCTGCATTTTCCTTTGCACTTTTTTTTAAAATTAAGATGTAGAATCTAGAAGCACCCTTGTATGTAAATACTGTAAAGATGTCACATTGGGCAGAGGGCTCTGTAGATACTAAGAGGTGCACACAAAGAATACAGCTCTGGTCTTAAAAATATTTGCAGAGCAGTAATTTCCCATCTTTTCAAGTTTATGTATTCAATACTGGTCTTTCAATTGCTGTCTCAGGCTGTACAGAGTATCATACTGCCATTGAGCCGGGATGGGGCAGTGGTTAATCCAGGCTACTTCTGGCTGCCAGCAGTTCCAGGCTCACCAGGCTCAAGGTTGATTCAGCCTTCCATCCTTCCAAGGTCAGTAAAACTAGGACCCAGATTGTTGGGAGCAATATGCTGACTCTGTAAACCACTTAGAGAGGACTGTGAAGCATTGTATATAAGTCTAAGTGATATTGCTATTATTTTTATCTCATTGAATTAACAGGATTAGTTGATTAGTTGATTACAGAAAGAGAGCCAGCACACTTTGACTATAAAGGGAGAAGAATCTCTGACATGATTAATTTCAACATTCCTTTTTTTTTAATTTGATTTATATGCCGCCCTTCTCCGGAACTCAGGGCAGCTTACAATGCGTTAAGCAATAGCCTTCATACTTTTGTATATTTATACAAAGTCAGCTTATTGCCCCCACAAACTGGGTCCTCATTTAACCTACCTTAGAAAGGATGGAAGGCTGAGTCAACCTTGAGCCTGGTAAGATTCGAACCTGCAGTAATTGCAAGCAGCTGTGTTAATAACAGGGTGCTTTAGACCACTGTACTATCAAGGCCCTTTTGCTGCTGATATTCTGCCTTCGGTCCTTTTCTAAATCACCACTGACATACATCTAAAGGCCCAGATCCTTTGCCACAAAGCTCATTCCATGAAGCTCATGCCACATTAAAGTCTGTAGAGATTCTCAGTCATCCAGGTCATGGTTGTCCCAAAAGTGTTTTTTTTTCAGGAGGCAACTCGACTTTCTTGTTTCTTTCTTTTGAAGACGCTTCTCTTCTCATCCAAGAAGCTTCTTCAGCTCTGCCAGGACAGTGGGGAATGGGAGGATTTAAAGGAGGCAGACTACCAGCTGTCTGCAAGGAATATAAACCCTTCCATTGCCCACTGTCCCGGCAGAGCTGAAGAAGCTGCCTGGATGAGAAGCGAAGCCTCTTCAAAAGAAAAAACAAGAAAGCCCAGGTGCCTCCTGAAAAAAAGCACCTGTGGGACATGCCAGATTTAAGTTTATTAACCTCTCCAAAGAAGGCATTTTAACCCGATGGAAAATACACGTTTCTGAACCACCCTTCCCGCATCCCATTTTCCTGGAAAGCATCACTGGATCCCCAATATATGCAATGATTGTTCGGGGTTTTCCCTCAAGTCATGCCGTGGAGCCCTGCAGCGTTGAGTACTCCTTTCTTTCCCACGGCCCGCTTCCACTACATCTCCCAGAATCCCCAGCCCTGCACAAGAAGCCTCACCCCAAAGGCTACTCCGAGTCCTTCCTTAAATATCCCGGCAATATCCCTCCAAGCTTCCCGGCCCAGGAGGAAAAGTGCAGCAAGAAACTCACCGGGAAGCGACGGGAAGGCGAAGGCAGGGAAGGAGAAACCTCGCCCGCTCTGACTCCGGTTTTTTTTTTTTTTCTTAGCGCTCCTCCCCGGCATCGCAACGCAGCCAAACCACGCCTCTCAGGCTATGCGTATTGCCCAATCAGCGTTCCCGGGGAGAAAGTATCCCCCCCCCCCCAATAACAGGGACCGGAGCGGGGAGCATAGCTCGCCTCCTTTCTTGCGCTTTTTACGCAGCGCTGCCGGTGCAAGAAGCGCAAAAGCGCTTCCTGGAAGCGACGGGAACGTTTTAACCTTGACGCCAGGCTTCTGCCAAGAGACGGAAAGAGAGCAGCGGCCCTCCTGGGCCTCTGCAGCTGGGCCTTCAGCAGCGAAGGGAGCGGCTGGCGCTCTCCGGGTTTACACAAGAGCCTGCCGCATACATACAGGCAGTTCCTCCATTTACAACAGGCTCCTTCAGTGACCGTTCAAAGTGACTACAGACTCGGGACTGAAAGAAGTGACTTGTGATCATTTTTCACGCTTACCACCTTGGTGGTGTTATAAACAGTGCACATTCGCATATGGAACTACCCGAGACCACAACTTGAAAGCAGCAAAGAGGGTTTGTTCACGTATTTGCAAACGGTGCTCAGAAAGTGGACACTGAACAAAGCATTCATGAGCTTTTATCCTCTTACACAATTTATTTATTTATTTATTTATTTATTTATTTATTAGATTTCTATACCGCCCTTCTCCCGAAGGACTCAGGGCGGTGAACAGCCAAAGGATAAAACACAGGAATACAAAATTTAAAATAGATTAAAACAGATTAAACAATTTGGCTCAATTTTAAAAATATCCCATAATTAAAACAAATTAAAATTAGTATTTAAAATTTAAATTTTAAAATTTTAAAAGGGAGAAGATTTAGGCCAGTTCATTTCTCCCTTTTCCTTTTTGACACAGCATCCTATTTTCTTCTAGAAGCCCCCTCCACCTTTGTTCTGTAGGAAGTTAGCACCCACCCCTTTCCTAGAGGAATGAAATATTTTGGGAAATATTAAAAAGGCAGAATATTATGTTTCCCTGGATGAGAAATGGAGAAGCATGTTTTAAAGACGAAGCAGCTCCCACCTTCCTGCCCCCCCCCCCACCCTTTGTTAAGGGGCCAGAGGCAGAAACCCAAGCCTTTGTCAAAGGACATCTGCAACACAATGGCACCCATCTAGCAACAGAGACTTGCCACATGGCACCTGGGAAGATTACATCAGCCAGCAAGGCTAACTAAGACCCCGACCCCCTGGAAGTCTGACAACCAATCAGGATAGTCTTTTTGGGCCCCAGGAAGTTCAAAGCCAGAGAGAGCATAAAACCCGGGGACTCGCTGTATCTCGCGTTTTCTGTTCAGGAACTCAAACCATATGATCCTGTCCACCATTAAACCATCTTTCCAAGTAGTCTCCATGTTTCCAGTGTCTTTTTCCCCACTTGGAGCAGAACCCAGGATATTTCTTCCTACAATTTGGCACCCCAGATGGGACTCCAAGTTAACCTAACCAATGGACCAGGCCCAGGTAAGCCTCCCTTGCTAGCAGCAGACCCATTGAGTCTGTGCAGGGCCGGATATAGATGAAAAGAGGCTATTCCACTTATGAGGCCCTTTCACCTATAGTGAAAGTGTAATTTTAATTTTGCTAACAATTTGAATGTAGGCCCCTCTTGATCTTAAGGCCCTAGGCTGAAGCTTAGTTAGCCTATAGGAAAATCCGGCCCTGAGTCTGTGGGTATGTTTTCCTGGACCTTGGCCATTTGGAACTAGGTTTTAAAGGGGTTTTGAGTGTTGAGCTCAAAGGCTGCTTGGAAAGAAGGTGAGTACCTCTAAATTTTAATTTGAAAGCATGGGAAAAGCATGCAAATGTTTGCATGTATGTGCGTGAGGGCCCTTCTCCCAATCACAGCTGGATCTTGCTTCCTCTGTGCATTTCCTAACCGGAGAAAGACCAACAGTCTGGAGAGCATGGGGGCTTTGCCAGAGCACAGGACCTTCTGTTAGGGAAGGAGGAAGTGTGTGTGTGGGATTCCATCTGGAAAACAGTCTGATTTCACCTCTTTGAGTGACCTCTAGCCGTACCTCTGCCTACTGCTAGCTCCACTGAGCTGTGACTGGTAGGATAGAGAAAGCAAGGAGGGTTGCCAAAAGTGGAACTTTGTGTTTAAAAGGAATGGAAACCGAGCGAAAGCCAAGCAAAAGTGAAAGGGGAATTAAAAGTAGAAAAGGGAATCCCCGGTGTATTCCAAGAAAGCAGTGTGTATTGAAGTGAGGGAACTGCTAGTACTAGCTGTAGGAGCAGTGAGGTCCTCCCGAATCCCTTTTTTGATCCGAAAACCTAGACGAATTCCCTAAACAGGAAGGGGCCAGTATTTCGTCAGGGAATCGAAGTCCTTCCCAGAACCTTTTTTCTAAAAAACCGTACGAGTGTCGCCTGGCTACAGCCAGAGTGAACCTTACATTCCAAGGAACATGGGAAGCAGTAGCTCGAGAGTTGAGTCGTGGGAAAAAACAAAAAAACCCAAAAATCTACCTCAACAGATGGCAGGACCTAGCTGGTGTTGGCTAATCTCAGAAATGAAACTGTCAATCACTATTTTGCTATCCCTATTCAGATGAGCAATCACCGACCTGGAAATTCCATGGCTCCCTACTAAATTGGGAAACTGGAAAACATTTCAATAAAAGGAAAAAAAATAAATCACTTCCATAATACTGGCAAAGAAACAGGATGGGTACAATCACCCAGAGTCAATAGCAATAGCACTTAGACCTATATACTCCTTCATAGTGCTTTATAGCATTCTCTAAGAGATTTACAGCCAGCATATCAATTTTTGACCTACAGATCTTTATTCCGCTTTATTCTTTTTTTTTTTTCTTCGTAGCATTTTCCCTCCAAGTGTTTTTTCCCCCAAATCAGCCAAGTTTGAGCCATTGATTGGACAGGAATTGACCCAAAGTCACCCGGTTGGCTTTTATACTTGAGGCAAGACTAGAACTCAAATTTCTGATTTCTATCCTGGTTAACTTAACCACTAAACTAGTTCTCATTGTCTACTCTCTGTATGCTTGGTTAAAACAAACCATGCAACCTTGGGTAACCATGCTTCCATTTCACAGTACAATTTAATCCCATTATCATCCATATTAATTTGTTCAATGTTCAGCCTGCTTTTAGTACAGGAGCTCAAGATAGGGTAGAGTGTGCTTCATCCTGTTTTCTCCAGAAGAATCCTTGTGGGGGAAGTTGGACTAACAGAAAAATGACTGGGCTAAGAGATGGCCATTAAACGTCTGTGATTGAGGAGGGACTAGAACTTGTTTCTCACCAGTGCAAGCCACTACCTTAACTGCTACACCACACTGGCTGTCAGCAAGCCCCAATCCTTAAATTTGCTTCTTAAAATACAACAGCTTGTGCCCAGCCTACTGGAAGGTATCTGTCAAGCTTCTGTCCTGCTTTTTGCTGTTGCAACTATTATCACATCTCAGCTTGTCAACAAAGTTGGGGGGCCGGGGGGCAGGAAGGGGGTCTGAACGTAGGTTTCAGACATCGAGATGCCAAATGTGAGAATCAAGGACATTTCGGCAAGTGTTTATCAGAGCCAGAAAGACTTTCTCACAACAATACCAGGAGTCTCAGTTGGACAATGTGACCAGCTTTAATTGTAGAGGAGCAGAAACTGAACTTTGACTAGGTGGGTTTACGCGGGAAATAGCCAGATCTGGTTTTGTCCTCATCGGTGCCAAAATGATGTGCTCAATATTAAGTTTTCCATTAAGAGATTGGATCGTCTCGGTCATGCTTACTTTGGTGGAGTTCGTCAGTCAGAAACTTGACAGTATCATGTCCTGGAGATCTAAACATAACAGTTAAAAGTCTTCAAATGTATGGTCAAGTCAGGTTTTCCATATGGTACCCTCTACAGAAAGTGAGTTG
This sequence comes from Pantherophis guttatus, assembly GCF_059756535.1. NCBI lineage: Eukaryota > Metazoa > Chordata > Lepidosauria > Squamata > Colubridae > Pantherophis > Pantherophis guttatus. The sequence goes on along the minus strand of NC_142068.1, from coordinate 70,800,825 downwards.
AGGTTCAGTGTACATAATCTCCCAACTAGCAATTCATATGGCCAAGAATTGTAGGTATGGAAGTCTGACATGCATAAGGACAGCTGGTTGGGAAAAACTTTATAAGTAGAATAAAATCTGCTATAATAAGATTAAGATTCCTTGTTTTGGATGTATTCTACTGCGAAGGAAACGTGATTTCTTTCAAGCATTCCCAATTGTAATCTTCATCTCTTTAGCTGCTGAATTTCATAGAATTAAACAAAAACAAATCAGAACAATTGTCCTGGCCGCTTCTCTATACCCCACAATCAATGAAGAGAAGTCGAAGTATTTTTAGGAACACAAATTGCAAAGAGTTGCCAAACTGATTTCTCCTTTCCACCACTCCTTATGGGCCTGTAAAGTGACAAAAGTTCTAAAATGTAGCAGAAAAATTAAGGGCAAAATATTCAGGCGACTTAACGTTGAATCCTCCTTTTAACATTTTCATAATGCCCCATGTGACACAGCCGTAAGATGTATATGACAGAGGATGGAATCTGATGGAGTCTGTATACCTCTAGCATTCAAGACATTAACATTCTTGGGAAGAAGAAATCTCATTCCAACCAGTTTAAGGAAAACAACCATCTTCACTGGGTTCAATTTTTGCTCTTTGTTGTTCTGCATTGCCTTCTTAGGCTGGTGAAAAGCTCTGTTGCAATGAAGCCACTTTCCAACACCGCAGACAAGTTCTTCCACTGATCTGCAACCCATTTCATTCGATATTTAATTCTAATACACGTTCAAAACTTTCAGGATAGCAATTAAGGCAGTTGAAGCATATTTCATTATAAAAGATCAAGAATTTATTTCCAAGAGAACAGTCTCTTCTACACATGATATTGCCTTTAAAATGCCCACTCCCTCGAAAACACCCAAGTCTTCCAGATGTCCCAGAAAATATAAAGCATGCATCTGTTTCCAAAACTAGGACTACAATTCAAGAAGCCTGCCCTTGCAAGCCTTTTCCTACTGAAACAAACAAAAATATTTCTTCTTTCCATATTACGGAGAGGTGTACCTTTAAGTACGTGTTGCAAAATCCACAGGAGGATTTTAAGGCAGGAAATCTACTCTGTAAAAACTTTGCAGGATCGTTTGTGTTTAAAGAACCAAAGTGCTTGCTTTCCAAGTGCTTCTTTTACATTTTAAGCAGACAAGGAGTGAGCACTTTGGAATGAGCTGTCAACGTAAATTTCACAGATGTAAAATTTAAACTATTACTAGTTATCCTTATTGATTCCCTATCCAAACTATTTAAGTGCACTTTGAAAGGGATTTGTTCCAACAAAATAAGCAAAATAAAATAATCACACATGGACAGCCATTTTATATAGCTTTCACAGCCTCGGTATCATGGACATTAGCAAGGTTCAATAAATTGTCTTTTTCCCCTAGTCCTCATTTCAAAAATTATCTGAATAGTCTAAGAATAGCAGCACTGCAAGGTGTTTGGTATCATTCATTACCTATTTTTGCCTTTCCATTAAAACTGCATGAATTTAAAAAAACTTACAGTATATGACAAATGCAGTTTCCGTTTCTTAAGGTATTGCTAGAAGGCTTGTGTCAGAATAATACTATACGTAGGTAAAAAGCAAGACTTCTTTTCACACTGCATCAGTGTTTTGGGACTACAACTTCAAGTAATCAGTGGGCATATTGAGCTTTCCGCATCATCTGAATCATATCTCTGAACATGCGCTGTGGGGCATCAAGGCCCCAGATGAAATCCAGATGTTCCCAATCTGGGATCTCCTTGTGGTATATCAAGTTTGGGATCATAGACATTAACATAGCAGCGTCCTTTTTGTCTGCCAGCCAGTCCTGGCCACCCGTCCATATAGCTGTTGGAACAAGCATCTTTTCCATTTTGTAGGGAGGTGGTATTGACTAAGTAAGAAAGAAAAATAATGGTTAAAAAATCCAAAGAGATTCTCATCCTGATGTCACCACTGAGCAAACTGGCTGAGGTTGTAGTTTGGCAACAACTGGAAAGCCAAGGTTCTGTAGATCTGTTCAACAAGTCATCTGGGACAAACTACCGTATTTTTCCGTGGATAATATGCTACTTTTTCTTAAAAATATTACTTGGAAATGGAGGGGCATCTTATACGCGGGGGGGGGGGGGTATAATGGGGGGCGGGAGGGAGGCGTAGAGGAGAAGGCATGCCCCATCCCCATCCTCCAGCTTCTCTATCTTATATGCAGCTCTATCATTCCTCTCTATTGTAGTTGTTTCCTGTATACAATTGCCTAGAGTGGCAAGGTGATACAGGAAACAACTATGATAGAGTTCATATCTATTGTTCCTGTGATGCATTTCCTGTTCTTGTATTACTCACTCTCTAATAAGATGGCTTCTGCACAGTGATGGCTTGTAGTGTGCTTACTTACTCTTACTCTACATGAAACATGGGGGCGTCCTATACATGGGGGTCTCTCTCTCTCTCCCTCCCCCTCCCCCCCTCTCTCTACAATTACAAATCAGTGCCACTCATTTTAGCCACTTCATTTGAAACAGGTTTCCACAGATGATTAACTCTCTAAGTAGATACAAATGGGAATATTTTTTTTGCCCAGAAAGCACAATTATAAATGGGAAAGGTGGGGGACACCTCATCACTGCCTTAGGATAAGGCCATTCACAAGAAAAATTATGTATTTGCAGAGGAGGAGGAGGAAGAGGAGGAGAAGAAGAAGGAAGCATCATCATCATCATTATTATTACAGGTAGTCCTCGATTTATAACAGTTCATTTAGTGACCATTCAAAGTTACAACATCACCATGGTCACGTGATCTTAATTCAGACACTTTGCAACTGACTCATATTCATGCCATTTGCAGTGTCCTGGGGTCACATGGTCACCTTTTCTGATCTTCTGACGAGCAAAGTCAATAGGGAAGCCAGATTTACTTATCAACCATGTTACAAATTTAACAACTACGGTAATTCACTTAACAAGAGTGGTAAGACATGTCATAAAATGGGGCAAAATTCACTTAACACCTGTCTCGTTTAACATCAGAAATTCTGGGCTCAATTGTGGTCGTAAGTCGAGGACGACCTGTATACTGGTTATCTGATAATACTGCAGTCTAATATGTCTCTCCCCTTGGAAATTCTTACCTGGTTATAATGAGCCATATTTTCTTTTTTGCTTCCCCAGTCAAATGCTCTGTTTTCCCCAGACTTTACAACCTGAAAATAAAGTTACTTTTAAAGGTGTGTATGCCTTCAAAAATATGTATGTATGTATCTATGTATCTATGTATCTATGTATCTATGTGTATGTATGTCTTCTCAAGTTTTCGCAGGTGTGTATATGTAAAAAGTTAAAATCTCGGGTGTTTTCTCGCATCATTAAAAGTCTGTTAATTGAAATCCTGGCTAAAATACCATCTTAAAATCCTCCAAAATCCCAACAAAACACTTTGTAAGGTCTTTTGAGACTGGCTAAAATCCTAACAAACACTTTAAAAGTTTTCTTTTCGGCAACGTTTCGACAAGCTCTTTAACTTGTCATCATAGGGCCCCTACTTTCAGTTTAGAAGCTGTGGGTATGTTGCGAGATCGGAGTTGTCGCTTTTCTATGTTCGCTGCTGCTGACATATGCTGGTTAGCCTGCAACTCTGTGTCCTGATTGGAGGGCAGCAGTTTTTTCTCCTGCTTCATTATCCTAGCTGCAGCCTGACTGCATGTTAAAGGCCCAGCTTTCTCTGGTTCACTATTACTAACTGTCAAAGAACGAAGGATTCTGGTAGGCATCACAACACCGCTGATTGCCTGTTGAGATCTCAGCCTATCCTCTGTTAAAACTTGAGTTTCCCTCAGTGCAAGTCTCCAAATACTTGATAACCTAGAAGCGTCATCTCATCTATTCATATTCTGCGGCCTCTTTTTAATTTCGATAGCCTCCCTAATTATTCTCTTAATAAGATGTTCCTCTTTCACCACTGTTCTAGTATTGTTGAAGCTTGTCGAAACGTTGCCAAAAAGAAAACTTTTAAAGTGTTGGTTAGGATTTTAGCCAGAGTCTCAAAAGACCTTACAAAGTGTTTTGTTGGGATTTTGGAGGATTTTAAGCTGGGATTTTAGCCAGGATTTTAAGTATTTCAATTAACAGACTTTTAATGATGAGGGAAAACACCAGAGATTTTAACTTTTTACACACACACACACACACATACACACTCACACACACACATTTCATCCATCCATCCATCCATTCAATTTACTGCCTTTCTGCTCTGTGGCATTTATTATATGTTGGAAGAAAAAACAAACTATCAGGTGCAGCAATTTTCTTGTAACATTTGTTTATCCGCCCATTCCTTGAGAAATACAGAGCTGTGTATATTTTCCAAAGTCTTCCCATACTGGCAGGCATCAAGAACTTAGTGCAAATAATGGCACTGAGTAATCTTAACATCCACCTCCTGTTGAGGGAATTTCCTTAGAAGTATGACTTCCAAAGTTCAGCTGGTCTTACTCCAGGGGTGGGTTCTAAAATTTTTTACTACGGGTACTGTGGGCATGGCTTATGTGGGCGTGGCTTGATGGTCATGTGACAATTATTTAGGATTTAGCAGGCTTTTAACTGCTTGCAGAGCTGTACCGATCTACCCATTTATTTTTGCAGACACTGATCTACTCATGTATTTTTGCAGGCACTGGTCTACCCATTTATTTTTGCAGGCACTGATTTGCTCATGTATTTTTGCAGGCACAGGTCTACCCATTTATTTTTGCAGGCACTGATCTACTCATGTATTTTTGCAAGTACCGCTCTACTCATTTGTTTTCTTTTAACACTGATCAGCTGTAGGGCAGCCATTTGAAACCTTGGGGCAAGAGTTTAAACAGTTTTTTTCCCTCTAGCCATCAGTTGGGACTCAGGAGGCAGCAACAGATTGGGGGTGGGGTCAAATAAAAGGTAAGAATAACGCGGGGGGGTGGGGGGGGCAGACCTGCTTAGGTGACATCATATCGTCACCGCTACCGGCTCGGCGGAACCAGGCTGAACCGGGAGGAACCCACCACTGTCTTACTCCTAGAACAGCACATGCAGAATTGCAACAGAGTAAAAGCTAACATTAGAATCATGACTCATAAATGCAAGCCAATAACCTAGACACCATTGTGGCAAGCATTAATCAATCAGCCTGGGAATTTCAACTACCTGTCTCCAGTGAAGCATATTCTGGACAGATGTTCCAGCTGGACAGTGTGTTGAATAAACTTCTATTCGGCTCTGAAAACCACAGTGAAATGATTAGCTAAATCTATAACCAAGTATATCAATTACTTCTTTTTAAAATTTTATCTTAAAGGGAAAAGTGCATCAGGACTTAACATTTGGCCATTATGTCCAAATGCAATTGACCCTGGCTAATCTCGGAAAAGCTAAGAAGGGCTGATCTGACTATTTTTTGAATGAACTAGACCAGGGGTCTCAAACTCAAGGCCAACGGGCCAAATCCAGTCCGCTAAGTGCTTAGATCTAGCCCGCGGGGCCGGCCTGGAAATAGGACTGGCCCACAGTGCCTCTGCTAGCAGAAAAGGGCTGCAGCCCCCTCCCCCCCCCATTTTCGGCCTGGATGGCCTCTTGCTACCCAAAATGGGTTTTAGCCTGTAGGGTGCTGCAGGAGGCTGTCCAGGCCAAAAACAGGGCACGCGGGGGCTGCGCCTCCCCATACCCCATTTTGGCCAGCAGGGTGCTGCAGGGGGCCATCCGTCCCATCTCCTTCCCCCCTCCCCCTCCTCCAGCCGACCTATGGAGAATAACTAGAATGCTGATCTGGCCCGCCAAGAAATCCAGTTTGACACCCCTGAACTAGACTAATTTAGGCAAATGAAAAACAGTTCAACTTCAGGGAATCTTTAGCATTTGAGAGACACCATCTTGCCATTCTTAAGCTGGCTATGATTCTCAGTCTTTCATTACCAAATAGCTGAGATATAAGCTTAGAAGAGAGTATTTGCCTGTCCGATAACATGCACAATGTTATTTTTAAAAAAAATTTTTTACAGATTAATTCATTTCCTTTCAAAACAGAGTTTACACATTTAGGCTCTTTAATTCACGCTCTTACCATGTTTAGGTTGTTCTTATTAAATCCACACAGGAGAAAGAAAAAGTTGCCACAAAGATCATCAAGTAAAATACGGCCGCAGATGTGGGTAGCAAACCATTTTATTAGAGCATTCTGGGGGAGAAACTGCTTCGTTCCAAATATTTCCTGCAAAATAAGAATAGTATAACATAGGTCACTTTACTGGAAAATAAAGATGCTTCTAAATATGATTAACATAGAATCATAGGGCTGGACAATAAGTAATGGGTGGAAGATCATTCAAGAGAGATCCACCCTAGAACTAAGGAGAAATTTCCTGAAAGTGAGAATAATTAATCAGTGAAAAAGCTTGCCTCCCAAAGTTTTGGATGCTCTATCACTGAAGGTGTTTAAGAAGAGACTATGCAGCCATTTATCCAGTGTGATCTAGGATTTCCTGCCATGGGCAGAAGGTAGTAGTAGTAGTAACCTCTGAAGCAGGGGTGTCAAACTCACATCATCATGTCGTCATGTGATGTATCGCAACTTTCCCCCTTTGCTAAAACAGGAGTGGGTGTGGCCAGCGTGTCACGCATCCAGCCCACGGGCCGCGAGTTTGACACCCTTGCTCTACCCTATTATTCTGTGTTCTATGTTATTGCCAAATTTACAAAACACTGACGCTGAATTGGAAAATAAATCCATACTGTATGATTCAGTGGACAAAAAAAAATCCTTGGTCACAATGCTACAGCAGTGAGAAAATACTGTATGTGGAGGAACAGAATGAAATTACACTGAACAATAACCTGAAAGATATTATTATTTCAAATGTCTGCTGGAAAGAAGGTACTTTTTATCATATTTGGTAGAATTAGGATAAAGCAAAGAAATATTGGAGGCAGGTTTATCCTTTAATTTAGAAGATTCATAACATAAACATAAAACTGAAACCAGAAGTTTTCTTTTAGAACTACTGAATAAAGATCTTGGGAAAAAATATATGAACATTTATCAACTATGTTAATTGCAGCGAAAATTCCGTATGCGCAAAAATGAAAGGATATGTCAATTCCTACAAAGGAAAAAATAGATGGAAACGGTGATGGAGCTGCAGAGAAGAGAAAATTAACTGTTTTAATTAAAGAACATATGCAGTTTTGTTTACATTCGGGAGACCGCTTCCGGATTTTGCGTTCAAAATGGTGTGTGTGGGGGGGGGGGGGGGGGGGATGAAATTTTGATTTTGGAGTTTGTCATTAAATTTACATTTAATTTTTTAAAAAACGTTAAATTCATCTAAAAGCAGTTGGAAGTCACTGCTTTTATTTCCTTCCCAGTTACCTTTCCCCTTTTCCCTTCTCATTTTTCCTATTAATATTAAAATAATATAATATTGGGGCCAAATTATATAATATGTTTTTTAAACTGTTTTTTAAATTTTATGGATATATGTGTTTTATTGTTGGCTGTGCACCGCCCTGAGTCCCTCGGGAGAAGGGTGGTATAAAAATTTAAATAAATAAATAAATAAATAAATAAATCTTTATTTCTATTTGAATTTTATATTAAGATAAACTTCAATTAAAAAATTTTAAATGCTAAACACATTACCATTGTGATTTTAATGTAGCTGAGTAAGCTGATATGGCTTCATTCACATATTCTGCTAGATCTTAATGAATGGATTCACCTATGTTGGTACAAAATAAACTATTTTTGAATCTTCCTGCGATGAATCTACCCAGTCATTAAGAGGCAGAAAAATGCCACATATCTGATTCAAGGAATGTCAACTCCCTCATTTGGGATAGAAGTACATCTACTTAAGTTAATTAAGGACATCTACTAATTTTCTTTCAATGTGGAAAACCAGAATTAAAAATATGCTTTTTATTTCATATATACTATGGCATCATAACTATGACAGTTATATCATGATTGAACTGCTCCTAGAGTTAGGAAGTTTTTCCTAATATTTAATCAGAAATTGTCTTCCTGTAACATTCAATCTGTATTTTGCAGGGGGGGGGGGCTTGGACTTAGAAGGGAGTCATATTCTAAAAAAGAACTGAGAGCATGACACTGAGAAAATATTACATTTGATTTAATATACAACAGATCGTATGATTGCTCACTCTTAATAGAGCTTTCGGAGACACTCAGGACATTTTCTGCAATGTATTCTGTATTAATTTCAGCAGATTAATCCACGTGGGCAGGATCCTCGTGGCTATTTCAGTGAAACTGAAACTGCTATCAAGTCTCTTGACTCATGCCAAGAAGATCAGCAATTACTATTTTTTTTTCAACCTGAGTAGGGTACTTCATCTTTTCAAGAAAGTTGGCAGTAGAACCTCACAGTAGTAAGAACAGGTAAAACATACAACACTCAATTCAAGTATTTTCTAGGCACTAACTCAATAGAGAACTTGGAGCAACTGAACATCTCTCGTTCTCAATCTACAACTGGCAGAATGAGCCAAACCAATGCACTGGGGGGACATTGTTTAAATGCTAAATGTTAATTACAGAATCATCAAACTCTGCTTTATTTGATACATTCTGGTCCATTTTCCCACTATGGTTTTAATACTGAATTCATAGTACTTCAGAGTAAATTTTGCCTCATGACAGCATAATTAAGCTATTGGCAGCAAAGATTAACTTTTGTATTACAGAACTGGTGTTACTACTGAGAATGCCACTTAACCTAGATTAAAGTTAAGATTAAATTTATCTATCTATCTATCTATCTATCTATCTATCTATCTATCTATCTATCTATCTATCATCGATCGATCTATCTTTCTATCTATGTATAAAAGCCAAATACCACTCACTCATCACAAAATCTCCACAACTGTAAAGCCTACAAACTTGAAACCTGGCACGTATGTTTCTCTTGGCTTCTAGGTGCTCGCTAATAAAGGATTTTTTGAAATGACCATCAGATTATTAGTATTTCTTATTATTATTAACATGCTCTGATGCTAAGGAGTTAGATGTTCTACTCCCCCTCCCCTCCTGAAAAGAACTCTGTCTGTTCCAACTGCCAGTTGCCTTATATTAACACGCGCTGATGCTAAGGAGTTACATTCTACATAAATTTTCAAGCTTTAACTGTCAATTTATCAAGCCCAATCACATAGTTTTGTAACGAAGCAGGGGTATCCAGCTACTAGTATTTAATAAAACAACATGCAGAAACACAAAGTGTGCAATGTCCTGTGAATTAAATTTTATCAATGCAAGATTTTGATTACCCTAATGCAGGGCTTATAAGTTTTTGTCTGCACCAGAAGAACTTACCACCACAATTGAGCCAGTTGTTAAGTGAGTTTTGGCCCCATTTTATAACCTTTCTTGCTAGTTTTTAAGAGAAACCCTGCAGATGTTATATTAGATGTTGCAGTGCCCTCAGGACACTGCAACAGTCATAAATATGGATCAGTTGCCAAGCATCTGAATTTTTGAACATGTGACCAGAGGGATGCTACAACGATGGCAAGTGTGAAAAAAAACCTGTAAGCCATCTTTTTCACTGGGCCTTCAGGCCTGTCACATTTACTACTGTGGGAAACTGGGAGGGAGGAGTATATGGAGCCAGGGTGATATATAGTCATGACAACATTCCTTTCTCAGAGAGTCAAGGACATCTTGCCCTGCACCTGGACAGTTGGAGCTGGGAGGCATCTCCAGTTGGGACGGTGTTTTGATTGGACCATGTGATGGACATGTGGGTGTTGGGCAGGGTCTTGAACTTTGCTTTGGGTGGGGAAACCTGGAAGCTCTCAGATTCGGCTTTTCCCAGATGTGCCAATATGGCATCTCTAATAAAATGGAACTTTGAGGAAACTCAAGCCTCAGAGCTTTCTTTCGTTGGGGGTGTTACTTGGAACCCTGACACATAAATCATTTTTTTCAGTGCCATTGTAACTTTAAACAGTTAGTAAAAGAATGATGTTAAATTGAGGACTACCTGTAAGCTGGGACTGATAATCAGAAGAACTGCTTTCAACATTTTTTTTTTCAAATACTAATCCATCCATAGTGAAATCTAATCTATAATAGTTCACATGTTTCTTAAATTAGGATTTTCCCCATTTTATACTCATTTTAAGATTCTGCACAACAAGGCGCTGCAAGCAACAAGGCCAAGAAAGTAACTTTTTATAGTGTTATAAAAATTTAGTTTTTATTGTTTCACTATAGTTTATAGTGAAAGTAAGTCACCACATTATAAAAAAGATATTCAGACTTGATTAGGGGACTGGAGGCTAAAACATATGATGAATGGTTGTAGGAACTGGGCGTGGCTAGTCTAGTGAAGAGAAAGACCAGAGGAGACACGATAGCAGTGTTCCAATAATTGAGGGGCTGCCACAGAGAGGAAGGGGTCAAGATAGTTTCCAAGGCACCCCAAGGCCAGACAAGGAATAGTGGATGGAAACTGATCAACGAGAGATTCAACCTAGAAATAAGGAGAAATTTTCTGACAGTGAGAACAATCAACCAATGGAACAGAAGTTGCCTTCAGAAGTTGTGGGAGCTTCATCACTGGAAGCTTTCAAAAAGAGACTGGATTTGTCACAAATGATGTAGGGTCTCCTGCCTGGGCGGGGGGTTGGATTAGATGACCTACAAGGTCCCTTCCAACTCTGTTAATCTGTTAAATCTGTTAATTAATCCCTATGTGGTGTTTTGGTGGTGTTTTTTCTTTCAAAACCTCTGCTGGACAGCTTTCAATAATTTTGGGGAGGGGGTAATGGACATCTTTAAAAAGCGACTTTGGGTCAGCTCAACCTCCCTCTTCCCCATTATGGAAGGAAAATAGGAGGAAGCAGAATAGACAGCCATCATCTATGATGCCCCAGAACATCTCAAGTCACACAGGTGGTGTTTGTTTAAAACTCGGTTCCTTGTTAAGACTTTTGTTCAAAGGCACGTCGGTCTTTTGTTCAAGTATGTACAAAAAGAAATGTAGTACTTAGCTACATCACCTAACATCTGCACTTTGTGGTTCAAGCAAATATTTTAAACAAAACACGTACTTTAACTAGCAATTCAGGAATCTCTCCAAGTTTGAGCAAAGAACTGGATGAAAACGTTACAGTCATAACAGGTGCCAATGCAAAAAATATGTTTATCTTTTTTGCCAACTCTGGAAAAGTTGAAAACGCTATGAAACCTGGAGGAGGGAGAAACATGAAAGATATGAATAGATCTTAAACTAGGCGTCTGAACAAAATTAGTAGGAAAACAATTTGTTGCATATTCCACAAAAGCAATTGTATTTTTTATAAATTTCAGTTTATAGCTAGCATCATTAAAGCAAAAGGGGACTTTCTCTGTGCCTGAAGAACGTTTTCATCCATTTTTCTTTATAAATCCAAAGCAGCTTTCAAAATGATTAAACACTCTGAAATTTGATATAAAAACCTCTTTTGCTTTGATGAAAAAAAATGATTTCTTTTTTTACACAGGCATCCGCTAATTACATAGGGTGTGACATTTTTAAAATTGGCAGGCAACAAACCACAAGGAGGATTTAACATATTGTGCAGAGACACTATATGCCTGGGGTCTCCAACCTTGGCAACTTTTAAGTCTTGTGGACCTCAGCTTTGCTGGCTGAGGAATTCTGGGAGTTGAAGTCCACAAGTCTTAAAGTTCCAAAGTTGGAGACCCCTGTAAGCATATATCCCTTTATAGAGTTCCACTGAAATTGGGGCATTCATTTGGTCCAAGACATCTTTAATTCAGTCCAGAGTCATTTCAAAACTTTAAAGTCTTCATTCAAACTTTCATACATAAATACTTTCCATTATTTAAAACATGTCTTTCCTAAACTAATACCCTTCAGATTACACATTCCACAAACTGCAGTCATAACTCATCTGGAAAACATCAATGTAAGGAATACTGATGAAGATTATTTACCTGTATTAGGGATAATTATTATTTTATAGATAAGCATTATGACATTCAACTTCACCTACATAGCTATTAAAATTACCAGTGTAATTTTAGCAAAGTAGTTTGTTAACCTACCTATGGTGGTGCCTTGAGAATGACCAACATAGAAGAGTTGCTCTTGACCAGTTTTGTTCAAGACAAAGTTTATTGAAGCCGGAATGTCATACTTAGCCATTTCATCAAAACTAAAGAGGAGAGGTGAATCCATCAGTTACACATAACATAAAGAAGCAGGATCCATATTATCCAAGCTGCCACACGTTGAAATATTATCCAGTCAATGAGGGAAAGATACCAGGGTTCAAGTCATATTAGGGTTCATGAGTCCTTTACTGACCTATCAAGATACTTCTGGTTTAGCTTCTTTTTAGCTTCTTTACTTACAATGGAGATGTGGCTTGTTTTAAAAGACTAAGTTAAAGATGAAACAACTATAAAATGCAACTAAGATTAGCAACGGCAATAAGAGTATCTGAGAAACCTCTCTGCATTCTGCAAAAAAGCTTTCAAGAATCATGACCAATTTTATGCCACTGTGATTTTTATTTGTATAGTCTTCCAATGATTCCATAGTTTGCTTCTCAAGATCCTGCAACCTACCCAGAAGAATATAAGCACATGAAGTGTGTGTGTGTCCCCCTCTTTACTTACTTGTTTTTATTAGATACATCATACACTCTCATTTATTGGATTTATATTCCACCTTCAGGAGCTCAATGTGGCCTACACACCATTCACTCTTCCCATTTTTCCAAACTACAAGAACTTTGATATCTATGCAAAGAAACAGCAACTGGCTAAAAAATATCCACTGATCTTTTATAGGTGGGAGTCATCTGGAATCTAGGTCTTTTAATCCAGTGTTTCTCAATCTCAAGAACTTTTAAGATTTCTGCACTTCAGCTCCTAAAATTGCCAAAGTGAGCTTTGGGAAAGTGCCAGGACAAAAATGTAATTGGCAATGTTCTTTATGAAAGCAAAACGGCCAGTTTACATATTATGGATTTGGTGAAGAAGTCATAGTCAGTTTCACCCATATAGCAGTGATTCACCATACAAATCAAGCAATATGCATCGACCATCATATGTCGTCCTCCTTAGATATCAGCACTAGCACCAGTTTGTCACACAGCGTGAACTATATAAATGTCATATAATGGCAATAATCAAGTGTTATCTCTTATTCCTAGCTGTATAGAACCAATAGGGCTGCCTCCACTGGCCAGACAGGGACAATTAAAGGGCTAGATGTGACCGGTGGGCTGTAGAAGCCCAGGTCTGCTCTAGGTTTATTACTCTAGCTAGGTCTCCTGCTTTAGAATAGCAGTTTAGCAGTTCTTACTGCCACCATCTATAATATGCACACATACGCTTTCATTAATAAAGCTATAAAAAGCAGGCACATGGCACATAAAGAAAAGGATAGGTAAAGGGGCAAAACCAAAGAAGTCCTAATGTTTAGTAAATTTGTCTACCTGAACATCCAGTATTCTTTTTCCTTTGTGGTATACTTGATGTGTTTTCGGGACCAAGTGTTTCCTCTGCTGTTCCCTAACCAAACATCAAAACCAGCATCAGCTAGCACAAAACCCAGGCTGTTATAGTCTAGGTTAGTCACCCAGTTACTGCCATCAGCAAGTAAGCCATGTTGCAGAAACACCACTGGTCTTGGTTCTGAAAGGGAAGCATTTTACACATAGTTAGAAGCAGGAAAAAAAACATCCTCTCCTGAGGCAAGAAAGTTTTCCACAGCCGTTTGTGGATTTGTGTACAAATGCCTTTCTTTGAACGACAGCAGATTCGATGAATAAATACATTGATGGTAATGTAATCTCTTCAAAGAGATTCCCAAGAGGAGAATTCATGAATTTGTGATTAGGTTCACATATTTATATGCCGCCCGACTCTCAGGATTTCTAGGTGGTTTACAAATGATTTAAAACAGGGGGCCCCATTCCTCGATTTGTGGAATGACACTGGTCCCCGGCATGGCAGAAACTGGGCCGCGCACATAAGCAAAGCGCTATTCGCGGGATGCTGGCATGTGAAACTACGTCCTCTCTGCTCCACGGAAAATCCAAGGAACCAGTCCTTGGTGCCCAAAAGGTTGGGGGCTGCCAATTTAAAACAAAGGTACCTTCTTGTAGTTTGACCATTTGTGATCCCTCTACCAAGTCATCTGATTTTGACTTGCCTCGTTCTCTCCGGTTGTAACTGAACAGAATTAGGGGTGATATTGGAAGAAGAGACTGCACCCCAGGGTTGTCAAACTGGCGGCCCATGGGCTGGATGCATCACATTCAGGCCACGCCCACCCCAGCTCCGCAAAGGAAAAAAAACATCGTGAAACATCACGTGACGGCAACATGACACTGGAAGTTTGACACCCTTGCTCTACCCTATATCAGTGGGGATGGAAAGATCCCCCTTGTGATTCTGGGGCCAATATGCAAAGTATTAAACATATTAGGCAAGACTGCACACAACGTGTATTCTCTGGTTTCCTAGAAGATCTGCACGAAGCAATGCCTGGATAGCTGGATTGGACATCCAGTTATGAGACCTCTGCCGAATCTCCATAGAAGTTTTATATACAATTATGTGGACTGTGTATATTTGTTTACTTCTCTTCTGTCATGCTGTCAGCATATGCTAAATAATAATTTAAAATATGATAATAAAAATGACAAGGATAAAAGAGGGTAGGGATGGCAGAATAACAAACCAGGTGGAAACATCACCACCAACAAAAACAACCTAAGTTTAAAGGGCACCTGAGCCAGTTCTTCAGCCCCTCAGCATGGTACATAATTCAGCTGAGCATATCAATCAGTCAACCTGAGGGTGGAAGGAGGAGGAGGGTGGGCTACAGAAGAATTAAAAAAAAAGAAGGATCTTATGAGACAGAATTTTGTTGGAGATGTAATAAAGACAATACTTTAAAACACATGTTTTTACAATGTCCTACAGTTACTAAATTTTTAGAGAAAGTAGTGGAGCGGATAACCATCAACTGCCGAGATGGTTGCAAATGATCTCATAGAAAAGAAAAGAATTGGGATGGGTAGGTCTCCTTTTTATATTGTACAGAGAAGCAGGAAAACTCAAGAAGCCAAATTAGCCTCAAGGCTTGACATCACTGATGAAGATATCCAACCTCAAAAACAAGAACTGAGATTTCCTGCTGGGTTGCATTTATTTAATTTGCCATACCTTTAAGAAGCTGAAACACCTTGCAATCTGAAGCATTATGGCAGCAATAGTACGGTAGAATTATTTTTTTTACTAAATTTATATGCCACCCATTTATAGGCCACCCATCTCACTATCTAGAACAGAATATAATAACAGAGATGGAAGGGATCTTGGAGGTCTTCTAGTCTAACACCCTGCTTAGGCAGGAAGCCCTACACCACTTCAGACAAATGGCTATCCAATCTCTTCTTAAAAACGTCCAGTGTTGGAGCATTCACAACTTCTGGAGGCAAGTCGTTCCACTGATTAATTGTTGTCAGGAAATTTCTCTTTAGTTCTAGGTTGCTTCTCTCCTTGATTAGTTTCCACCCATTGCTTCTTGTTCTACCCTCAGGTACTTTGGAGAATAGCTTGATTCCCCCTTCTGGCAGCCCCTGAGATTTTTGGAACACTGCTATCATGTCACCCCTAGTCCTTCTTTTCGTTAAACTAGACATACTCAATTCCAGCAACCGACTCTTTGATGAGTGAATTTTTTTCATTCTATCAGGTGTTTTTTTTTTCTATTAGGCACAAAGATCAGTAGAATCCTGGCCATTCCATTTCAACGGTTCACAAGTGTCTCTTGGACTAATGTCCTTATTGAACTGAGCAGAGTAATTAAACAAATTAAAATATATTGGGAATAGGAAACAATCACTTTAACAAGGACAGACAATATTTATAAATGATTTATAGACTTTCATAATACTCTATTATCTGTTTACAAACATATACTTACCCTTGGTTTTCTGACTTAATTTCCCATAAGGAATTCTATTAATACCTAGGTAATATCCATCATCTGTCACCACCTCATATTCCTCACTGGGATATCCTCTGAATAAAATAAGTTCACTCTAAAAGAGAAACAAATCAAATATAGTGTTGCTCATTATTAAGTTATTCCAAAGCGCCTAGGCCAGCCTTCACCTATTTAATGTTCTCAAGATGTTTTGGACTGCTATTCCTGGTATTGCAAACTTTTAGCAACACTAGCTAGGAATTTTGGAGAGTTTGTTGGCTCAAAATATCTAGAGAGGCTGAAAAAGGCTGGCCTAGATATTTTATTTCTCTTTCCTAAACACAAATCATTCAAAAAGCAAATTCTATATATCAAAGGACGAAAAAAAGTCGCAAAGTAGATATTATGGTAAACATGAAAAAAGTTCCCTTAATGTGCAAACCAGTTATTGCTGTAACTGTCAGATGACCGATGAACCAAAATAAAGCTGAAACAACTCATCTCTGTATCTGATAAGTAGCTTGGGCAACTATCCACTTGCTTCAATGTTCACAGATGCTTAACAATGGTTTAGCAATTCCAAAGAAGGCCCAAATGCCACTCTATATACCTACTGGTAGTATAGTGGTTTGAATGCAGGATTGCAGGCCAACTCTGCCAACAGCCTGGGTTTCGATCCTGACAGGGCTCAAGGTTGACTCAGCCTTCCATCCTTCCAAGGTCAGTAAAATGAGGACCCAGAAGGTTGAGAGCAATAGGCTGCCATTGTGAACCGCCCAGAGTGTGCTGTAAAGCATTATGGTGCTTTACATAGAGTACTATTGCCAACAGTCCAACTAGCAGACACCCAAAAAAGCAGGCACTCTTGGAAACTTCAAAATTCCAAAGGTGAAACTTTTGAGTACACCATTTTGGCACTGAGGAATTAAAACCAGGTTTAATTCAGGGTTAACCTCCGGGTTTTTCCAGCACAATGCTCTATGGTTGGATTTCCCTTCCTCCCACCCATCATGATGACACTGTATAATAATGAATAAGGATTTTGTTTTGCCTTTGTGGGAACCGGAAGTAGTGACCTTGGTGTGTCTCGGTTCACACAGTCTATTCTTGAAGCGTTTGCATTCTTTCTCACCCATTCCTCCTCCTAGTTCTTTGGTAAGTTGAATAGCAGTAAGTGGTTAACTGGTTCACAAGTGGTTCAAACTTGACAGCTATTACTATTCTATTGTTATTGATCAACACAGATATGATAGATAGCCATGTATATATCCAAACATATTTTCTGGATTACTGTAACATGAGCCACCCTTGAAAAGCATCCAAAAGTAACTACTGCTGCCAAATGTGATAGCTACTCTACAAAAATGTTTATATTGAAAGATTTGGACTGCTTGCCAAGTGATTACAATAGCACTTAGCACTTAAGACTTATACGGTATACCGCTTTACGGTGCTTTACAGCCCTCTCTAAGCGGTTTACAGAGTCAGCATCTTGCCCCCAACAATTTGGCTCCTCATTTTATCCACCTCAGAATGGTGGAAGGTTGAGTCAACCTTGAGCCTGGTGAGATTTGAACTGCCAAATTGCAGGCATCTGGCAGGGAAAAGTAGCCTGTAGTACTGCATTCTAACCACTGCGCCACAATGACTTAAACAAGCAGTTTAAGATATTGCCCCAAAAACATGTAGACATGTTGAGACATGTAGATGTAGAGAAGTACCAATAGTCGTTTCTCTGGCAGGTGAGTCTCTAATCGCTGGCACTGATCTTCATTCATTCAACATTGAGGAAACCTGAAAAGCTTTTTATTTATTTTTATCCCACTTTTATTATTTTTATAAGTGACTCAACGCAACAAACGTACCTTTATAGTCCCTTCTCATCCTATTTTCCCCACAATAACATCTCTGTGAATGGGTTGGGCTGAGAGAAAGAGACTGGCCCAAAGTCATCCATCCAGCTTTCATGCCTAAATCAGGACTGGAACTCGGTCTTCTGGTTTCTAAATTGGTATCTTAACCACTAGACCAAAGCTGCACTATTTAGGCAGGGCTTTTGTTAATTTCAGTAGCAATTTTTATAGTCTGTTATTAACTCTATAGATTCTGTCATTTTAATTCATTTTTTAAGTTAGCCACTTTGATACTTGATAGAATAGGAAGGCGAAGTATATAGGAATTAAAATCAGGAATCTGAAGTCAACCCTTCACACAAACTAAGAGAAAATCTAACCAGATATAGGAGTCCAATGCTTTCTCCCAGCCATATTTTAGTACTGGAAGATTTTAGCTCCTTCCTTGAAAAGCTTCTTTTCTTTAAAGCTTAGCAATTGGAGTAAATAACTTTTTGGTGATCAACCTTAATGGTTATGGAGGGTTAAGGATGGCAATTGATAGGATGTCACTGCAAAAGACATGAAGTTAAATTCAGGGTTTTCTGCCGATCAAGGAGGTGGCTATGACAGAATGAACAAAGCTTGGGCTGTTTTTATGAGCATGTTGGGAAGGACCTTCAACCACATTATCATGCCCATCATCTTGAACTTTCTGTCTGCACCCTGAAGATAATCCTTTATTTATTTTCTTGGTTTTCTTCTAAAATTGTCCTTTGTAAAGCAAGTGATAAACATAAACAATTATTTTTTTTTTGAACCTTATGAACTTCTTTCAGATTTGTTTTTTTTTTTCAGATTTACCCTTTATTGGTTTCAAAAAAATGTATTATAAAATATAATCCAGTAGAAATTCTTTCCTTTCTGTTTGAAAGCTTGAAGTTGACTTCCTTATATTTTAGGGCTAATTTCCCTCTTTCTGCTTTCTCAAAATACCTAGAGAGGTTGGAAAAGACAGGCTTAGAAACTTTATTTCACTTATCTCAGAACATATAAAATAGCAAGTTCAATATACAAAAGAATGGGGGGAAATCACAAAGTATTTTTTAAATGGAACATTAAAAAGTTCCATTAATATGCAAATCAGCTACCATCACAAACTGTCACGTGATTGTTGAACTAACACTAAGCAATAAAGCTGAAGCAATTCATTTCTATATTTGATCAATAGCTTTGGCAACCATCATCATGGTTCAACCTTCACAGTTGGCTAAAGTTTAGCAACTGCAGAGAGGGCCGTGCCCAAAAGCCACTCTATGTATCTATTGTACATGACAGATATAATGGGAGTCATGTATGCATCCAATCACATTGTCAAGATTGATCGTCCTGCTCTAAGGGGGTCAGACTTCCGTGTGGATATAATATCCATGGTGAACATATTGACTTTCGGCTTACAGTGAAAAATCAAGGAAATTCCTGGAGGCCTGGACTTGGATTGTTTGTGACAACACAACAATTCCAGACTGATAGCACTTTTAATACCATTCCCAGTAGGGCGGATCAAACTTTTCAATTTTCAACTTCCAAACATTATGGGTGCTCAAAAGTTGTGACATGCCTGGGGGATTGTAAAGATATTTTGGTTACTTTAATATAATTTAGATGTTTGGTAAATAACTACACAAATATCATAACTTTTTAACATTTTGTTTGTTTCATTTGGCTCTGCCTCTTCCTCTCCTACATGTTTGCCCTTTTGGGATATGTATCTCACAAGAACTCAGCTGAGCACTGAGCATTAATGCCCTTTACAAATTCTGCATTTTATTGTATTGTTTTCCTTTACATGTTATAAACTGCTCCCAACTGGGGAAAATTTACTTAAGAGCAGGGTGTCATGCTTTTCCTCTGAAGGC
Organism: Pantherophis guttatus; assembly: GCF_059756535.1. Taxonomy (NCBI): domain Eukaryota; kingdom Metazoa; phylum Chordata; class Lepidosauria; order Squamata; family Colubridae; genus Pantherophis; species Pantherophis guttatus. Next base: position 70,781,033 of record NC_142068.1, on the reverse strand, counting down.
CAAATTTTCAGCGAAGAACAAACTTCATGAAAAGATTGGCCGCAAAATAAATATGCAGTACCAATCACTGAAACGGTCTGAAATCGAAGTGATAATAATAACAACTTACAACATTCATGTATGCTTCTGGATCCACGCCTCTTTTTCTTCCTTCAAGTACGGATGAATTTACCAGGCCTTGGAACAAGCTCACTGCGATTATTAGCAGCCACATCTTATCTCTACCAGGGGGGGAAAAAAAAGGTCATCTCATCAGCACAAATATGCAAGTCTATCCCACCACAAACACTACAGTAATACACTAGTAATAATGAACCTCCTCCAACACCAACATTAAGACTGTGAAGCTGCAGCTCTCTCATGTTCTACACAGAAAAAGGAGATGAAAGCAGCTTAAACTAATATATTCTCAGCTGATACTTAAGAGCTTGGCAAAAAAAAAAAAATAGTATTTGCCTAGAACAGGAAAAAAATATATGCTCCATTATAGTTAAAGGCTGTGGAATTCTAGGAATTGAAGTCCACACCGCTTAAAGTAGCTGAGACTGAAAAACATTGAACTAGAACACTATGATCTTTCCATTACTTCTTTTGCCTCTGATGAATCTTCTCTTATCATTGGCTTCAATACAGCTAATTGTCCTCATTAATCTCTGACAGAGAGAGAAACAATGAAGTAATCCCAGTGAATTGTCATTTAGGCCAGAGGCTCTCAATCTTTTGGGCACCAGGTTCTGTGGAGAAAGGTTTTTCCACGGACTGGAGGAGGCCTGGTTTTCTATGCTGACTGCATCCCACAGATGGGGTTTCACTTGTTTATGTGGCAAAGTTTCTAGCATGAAGTAGTCCATGGACCGGGGGTTGGAGACAGGGGTGAAATCCAGCAGGTTCTGACAGGTTCTGGAGAACCGGTAGCGGAAATTTTGAATAGTTCGGAGAACCGGCAAATACCACCTCTGGCTGGCCCCAGAGTGGGGTGGGAATGGGGATTTTGCAGTATCTTTCCCCTGCCATGCCCACCAAGCCACAACAC